>NC_134108.1:69999090-70302121 GCF_040939455.1 Microcebus murinus
AAATTGAGCAAGTCTTGAAATAACTGACCTATAGTTGATTTTGGCCAACTAAGTAATTTACAGCTTACCTTTCTGGCTTGGTGTTAACTCAGTGTAAACCTCAAGGATCTTTTGGGTAGAGAGGCAAACCTGGAAAAATATTTGTCCTTATAGGTTAAGTCAAATTTTGTACTCCCAGAGCCCCTCCCTTTGAGGAAACCCAGAAGTTTCAACATAAACTTTATTTATACAGAAGAATTATAATAAATTATACCTGAAAAGGACTTTATTATCTAGCTCAAGCTCTATCGACAAATGAGGAAACTGAGACCCAGAAAGATAATTAACTTGCACAAGTTGACACAGTTCGGTCACACCTGAAATAGAGCTGCCCAGGTTGGCTTCCTAGGGCACCTTTTGGGTCCTTCGACAGCTAGTGTTCAGGTCCCACCTAGAGAATGATGGCAGTGCCTCCACAAGATGGAGTTCCTATTGCAATAGTGCAAGGAAGGCTAAGTTCAAAGCCAGAGAAACATTGCAGTGGTTCATATTACAACAAGAAATTTAGGACAATGGGCAATGTTAGGGTTTTGAAAGCCTGTTTGTTGGAATTAGTGCGGGGATGTTAAGAGAGTACCTTTACTCCAAATTACTCATCTAATGCAAGAGCTCTTGTAGATTCCTCATGACACTAAACAATTGTATTATGCATGTTTCCTGATCAATATCATTGACCTCTGATCTACTGGTAAAAATAACTAGGAAAAGCTGTAACAGGGCAGGATGCTTGGAAAATGTTGCCATAGTGACTTTAAAATGCTAGAATAGAGGCTGGTATCCATGTAAAATAAACAGAGAACCAAGGAAATTACCTGTGTGATTCAGGCAAAAATGACAATCTGCCTAAACTCTGAATGGATTAGAGAGACAGCTGATTTATTTTGATCTGAATTCTTTGCATGGTTGGGAAAGCTGTAGGAATTTGAATTATTCAGATGATTGGTAAGGTTGTGTAATAAGCCAGGGGATGATCCACGTTCTTGCAAAAATAGTGGAGGAAAGCACCATAGCCTTACACTTTTCATTCATTCATTCATTCATTCATTCATTCATTCATTCATTCATTCATTCAACATATAATTGTAAAGCACTTATTATGTGATGTGCTAGCAAAGGTTTAACAACTGACTGAGTGGAGGTGGAAAGGAACCCTGATTTGTAGCATTTGCTCATTCCCATGGTGTAAATAGTTCTGCCATGACCAATCTCAAGCTACCAACATGAAATCATGGAACACAGAGTTGGGATGAGATACACATAGCACACTGTTAAGTGGTATTTCCAACTATACATACAATAGATATCAATAACCTCCAGACCATAGATAACAAAATGTAGTAAAGGCCGGGCGCTGTGGCTCACGCCTGTAATCCTAGCTCTTGGGAGGCCGAGGCGGGCGGATTGCTCAAGGTCAGGAGTTCAAAACCAGCCTGAGCAAGAGCGAGACCCCGTCTCTACTATAAATAGAAAGAAATTAATTGGCCAACTGATATATATATAAAAAAAATTAGCCGGGCATAGTGGCGCATGCCTGTAGTCCCAGCTACTCGGGAGGCTGAGGCAGAAGGATCACTGGAGCCCAGGAGTTTGAGGTTGCTGTGAGCTAGGCTGACGCCACGGCACTCACTCTAGCCTGGACAACAAAGCGAGACTCTGTCTCAAAAAAAAAAAAAAAAAAAAAAAAAATGTAGTAAAATAATTAGGAAATTATGATTTTTCAGTATTTATTATCTTTGTTTTTTAAATATAATTTAACTGTAAGTTGCTATAGTTTAATTTTTAATAATGGCTGTTTGACAGCCAGCTTACAAGATTCCTAGGAGTTCACCAATCATCTCTCGTGAGCCAGCATGAGTGGGCCCCAGCACACCACTGCTGTTAGGTTGAGACACTGTGCTACATGCTGGTGACCATGGTGTGAAGATGCATTTCCTGTCCTTATGGAGAGTGCTGTCTAGTGAGACAGACAGATTAAAGATATATATTATTTAATTTGAAATAGCAATGGGTATTATAAAAGGGAAGTTATAAAATGGATGATTCCAAGCAGGAAGCCCAGCCTTTTGTTGGGGGTTCGGGTGGGGAAGACAACATTCCTGAGGGAATGACATTTAAAGCATGGCTGGAAGGATGAGTAAGAGGCCAAGGTCAAGACAAGAAAAATGAACGAAGCATTCCAGAGGAGGAAAGAGCTGACCCAATCACCCTGTGTCAGCAAGGCCTTGATGTAGACAGTAGAGACCAAGGGAGAGAGTGGCAAGTTGGCTGAGGTGGTTCACAGGCAGATCACATGTGACCTCTTAGGTCCTCTTAAGGGTTTTGGTCTTTCCTAAGAGAATGGAGCAAGTATTGAATGGTTTAAGTGGGAGCAAGGAGTTGACAAATTTATATTCATGTGTAAGATTACTTCGTCTGCTGAGGGGAAGAATAGATTTCAGGCAGCAATAGTGGAAATAGCTTCATTAAAGAAGCTATTGCAGTGTTTCAGGGGTAAGAGGGTAGTCATTTGGATTAAGTTGTTGGCAACAGAGAAAGAGAAATAGATGAAAGATCCGCTTTGAAGACAAACCTGACAAGATCCGTCATGGAAGAGGAAGTTCACAGTCACCAATATCCATGTTTTTTCTTCTATTCTAGGGCACATAACTTAAATACATTCTCCAACCTTCTTTGAAGGTAGGTGGAGCCCTGTGACTGAATCCTGACCAGTGCATGCAATGAATGCTATGCACAATGATTCCAGACCAGTTCCATAAAAATCTCCCCTATGGAATCCTTCCTTCTTTTATACCTTCCACAGTGATTTTGGAGGCCATGTGCTAAACATGGCAGGCCCACAGTGCGGAAGGAGCCTTGGACTTTGAGCCACTGTTCTGAGAGCTGTCCTACGTATAGTGGAGAGCTACATATGCAATAAATCAATTTTGTGGTGTTAACCCACAGAGATTTGCATAGGGTGGGGATGAATGGTTGATTTGGGGGATTGATTAGACATGGAGAGTAATAGGAGGAATAGGTAACAAAGACAGCCATGGATTTCCAGCATGAGCAACTGTGTGAATGGAGAAGCCATTTACGGTTATGTGGAATACTGGAGAGGAAGGGAGATTATGAATTTTTCCCTCAATGTATTTAATTTGAGATCCCTGTAGAACAACAAAAGGCAAATATTGAGGCAGCAGATGAATATAAGAATCTCAAAGGAGCGCTATCGCCACATGAACATGGCTGCCACTCTGCATGAGCTCAGTAGTCTTTGTGGTTGTTGCTCCATAGAGTTATATGTGCACAGCCTGCAGGACTTTATGGAGATGACATGAAAAGCCATGAGAGAGGAAGAAATCTTCTAAAAGGAGAAGATACAGTAAGAAAAATTTCAAGAATACAATCTTAAAAGCTCTCTAATATTTAAAAGTAAGGTATAGAATGAGGTGTTCCAAAATAGCCTGAGCAGATAGTGCCAACAAGGTAGGAGGGAATGGTGTTAGAACAGCTGTGTATTAATATTAATAGTTAGCTCAGACTGCCATAAAAACTTTTTGAGGTTTTGGAGACTGGGATGTCTAAGATCAAGGTGCTGGCAAGATAGGTTTAATTCTCAGACCTCTTTTCTCTTGACTTGTAGGCAGCCACTATCTCACTGCTTGCTCACATGACCTCTATTTTATGTGTGCAGAGAGGGAGAACAAGCTGTCTGGTGACTCTTCTTATAAGGGCACTAATCCCATCATGAGGACCCCACCCTTGTGATCTCATCTAACCCTAAATACCTCCCAAATGCCTATCTGGGGATTAGGGCTTTAACGTATGAATTTGGAGGGAGCATGAATATTCAGTCCATAACAAAGACAAGCAAAACAGTTCTTCAAGAAAGAGGTCAACTATGCTGAAAGCTGAGAAGTGGTTAAGAAAGATGAGTACTGAAATTGACCATTGGATTTAACCACACAGCAGTCATAGGAAGTTGTAGTAAAAGCAACTTTAGTGAAGTGGTGGGAATGAAAACCAACTCAGAGTTCATTGACAAAGGGATGTGGTATAAGGATGTGGAGAAGTTTGGCTGTGAAAAGAAAGAAAAGAAAGACTGGAGTGGTTAGGAGGACATAGAGGATTTTTGGTTTGGGTTATTTTTTACTTGGTATAGAATGTTTGAACACTCCAGTAGTGAGGAGGAGATAGGATCATGGAATTGCCCCAGGGAATATGCCTAAAAGCCAGAAAATATATTTTCTCTAAACAAAATGTCCTATCCTAGACAAAGCCCAAGAGTAAAAAAAAGAAATCAATTCCTTAAGCATTTTGACAGGGACTGGAAGCCCTGCAAAATCGCTAGAGGACTTGCTCCTTTCCAAAGAGTATTTTCTTTGAAACGTTCTATGCTATTAAGTCATATCTGAACTTTTCAAGAAAAGGTTTTGCTGGAAATCAAAAGGTATTGCTCAATGGTAGGTATGTTCCCAATCCCTGAGTAATTGCAGTATAATCCTGAAGGGTTTTAATGAATTCCCTCTTGGATTTTTGTTTTGGTTTGGTTGTGGTTTCATGGGGTCAACTTAAAATCTAGATTTATATCTCTTCTCATCTAAATTGTTACATACGCACAGTAGTCCAATGAAAGCACGTTAAAATCACTTTTAAGAGGATCTGCACTTATAGACTGTAGGAGTTTAGGCCAGGATTAACCTAAAGGAATTTTTGTACTCATAAAAGATGGTTTGCTAAAGGCCTGCTAGTATCCCCACAAGAAAGAATGCAACATGTTGTACCACATTCATTTTGTATTTGGATGTTGGAATCCCCTCTTGTTCATCCCTTTAAATCTCACTTGCCATATTTTAAAAGTTGACAAATTCTGTGTCATTATCCTTCCTTTTTTCCCCTTCACTATTATGACTCCACTTCAGGCTCTCACTACCGCTCACTTGAGTAGATACCATGTCTTGATTTTTTTCTGTAATATATGAAACATTCTGAGTAGCGTGTGCATGATAGAGTGCATATACTACCAGTATCACACTAGTGCACACACTAGTATCATTTACCCTGAGAGCCCTACTTTTCTGAGTGACTTGACATTTTTGCCAAGTGCATCCAATGAGTGTGCTAGAGGACATCATGTCTTCACCTTAATCATTTGCGTGACAGTGTTGGGATGTACAATAGTGGTATATGTTTGCTGTCCGTAAGTGTTTTAAACTTAACTGAGGAAAACCAGACCTGCTGTTGAAGGAGCTCCTGGCTGCCAATTCCACTCACGAGAAATCGTTGCAGCAAAAGTTAGGGGTGTGACTAACACTTCAAGTCATGTTGAGAAGAAGGCTATCATAACTCAATCAAACAATTCTTTCTCTGGAAAATAACCAAGCATTATTGATCCTTGATATTTATAGGATTATCACATCTAAGACTATGCAATTTACAAAGCTCAATTTCAAGAATTGCTACTCTTCATTTTCTGATATTGACATTGAGGTACATATACTGCTGTTTTGCCATATAAAAAAAAATCACACAGAAATCAGTGCTTAAAACCAACAAAAATTCCCTTTCTGCAGGTTAGCTAGGCTGAAGTAGGTGGTTCTTCTGCTCCATGTGCTCTTGGCTAAGGCCACTCATAAGGTTGCAGGCATCTGGGTGCTTGCCTGGGCTGGAATAACCAATCTGCCTTCCTGATATATCTAGGACTTTGGTTTGGTGCTGGTTATCAAGTTGGGTGCTTCATTTCTTCTGCACTTGGCCTCTCTCTCCAAATAGTTGCTCATTATTCATTAAAAAATCCAAACTTCCTACAAGGTAGCAGGCTTCCAAGTGAGAAAAAGTAAAAGCCGACAGGCCTCTTAAGGTCTAGGTCTAGAAGTAGCACAAAGTCACTTTTGCTGCATTGTATTGAGCAAGTCCAGCCTAGATAGAGGGGAAAAGGAAGTATCTCCACCTGTTGAAGTGTGGAATGTCATGTATGGACAGGGATAGCAGACACAAGGCTGGTCACATCTTTGCCGATAGTTACTGCATCTACTATTAGGCCTTAAGTTTATGAAACCCCAGTTAATTTCTCTTTCACTAGGCATGAATATTTTAGTGATTTAATCAAAAAGGAGTATGAAATTAAATTCTAAAATGGATTGTCTATCATGACTCAACAAAGAGAGAATTTGCTCAGTATCCTTTGACTTGACAAGATGCTTAGCTATCATGAGATTGTCACTGAAGATCTCTCAGTGTCTATCCATTTATTAAGGGCACAAAACCTCTGCCATGGTGGATCATAAACAAAGCATTGTTTTATAAGCAGTTTAAATTCAGTGGATTTTTTTTTTTTGCAATAAGCCATAGTACCAACAAACATAAATAAATATTCCATTATCTTTAAGGGATAGTCAACTGGAAAATTTTATGAGTCTGTTATTCTAAAACCTTGTATGAATATGTACTCAGGATTGCTTTCAAATTTAAGCTTAGATATTTTAGATAATGCCTTTTTTTCCTGCCTACTTTTAGTTTGACTTCAAATAATTGGAAATCTTTTCAAGACAGAGAGTTATCTTATGCAAAGAATGGACATTATGTCAGTATTTCCTGTTAGAAAGAAAAAAAGATTAGATTAGTTGTCTATGTCATTGTCTCATGATTAGGTTTTAACAATTTTTTTCCTTTTTTTTTTTTTCCTTCAGATTAGGACAAGACTTAGCCAAGTCACTAATAACTAAAGGAAAATGTTTGGACGTAAGAGCTTCAATCAATGCTTGGGATTTCAAAACCATCTGAGAACTCTTAGGATAAGTTTTGCAAAATGCAAGGCATAAATACTTTCATAATTAACCTACAGGGATTTGGAAAAGAGAATTTTGTGTGAGGAGGAGGCTAGTGCAGTTACTGGGGTAGACTTCCCTGTACCACATAGGGAACATGCAACAACTCAGCTCTTGCAGGTGACAGCGGTTACAGATCACTGAAAATCTATTCTGAACCAACTGATCTACTGGGTACTATATATACATTATCTCATAGTAATTCATTGGCTATTACACCATATTACAGATAAAGAAATTAAGGCTCAGGGATGTTAATTGTTATGCCCAAATATCCTGCAGCAAGAGTCAAAGCTTGGATTCATAAATAATAAATTTACTGACCATAAGTTCAGAGCGATTTAAATTGTGCTGTACTGTCCTCCAAACCACAAATGAATTATAAGGTTATAAGTTTTTTCCCAAATATCTCTTATTTCCATTCTCACTTTTCAGTCTTTTAGATTCAGTTCAAATTCTCGTTCAGGCCCATTTTCTTTATCTTTCCTCTTTAAGCTTAGGTTCAAATGAGGCTTTCAAACAGAGCCAGGTAGAGAAAAATCTTGGTGGTACACAGGGGAAAAATCTGCTTTTCCAATTTCTGATTTTCTGGGATGGATCTTGTGATTTTCCTCAAAGCTTTTGTCTTTAGCATGGTGACATTTGGAGCTTGAGGGTGTCCAAGATTTCTGCATTCAATGTGCTGCCTACATTCTTAACACCCCTTCACACAGAACCTCAGAACAACTGAAGGAGCAACCCATACATATAACCTCGAAGACCAAGCACTAAGTTCCTTGAACATGATAAGGATCTCCAGACAGTTCTCATATCAAATCACTAACCCTTCGGCAGCTCCTACCCCAAGAGGAATTTGCAACAGGCACCAAGGCCTCCTGGAGAGCAGCCTGAGGTTATTCCACTGGTTATTGATCACACAAGATTGCTTCCTTCTTGTTAAGTTCTTCTGATGCAAAGTTATCTTGCAAGACCCTTGGCTGGACCACAGATTTAGCTTTACTATAATCCTACTCATTCAATATTCACAATAATTGCTCCCATTCAGCCTCACCATACACACCTAATGACTTTTCTTCTCTGAGTATTGTATGTGCTTCAAGTTTTCAGAAAGTTATATAATAACTTTTGAGGGCTTTTGATAATGTTACGGCAATTAGATCCTGGTAATGGCCCTTCTGCCTCAGGGTATGACTTCTGAAAGCCATTCTGAGGACGTTGCCTGGCAACTTGGGGTGGTGGTAACACTGGACCCCACGCCCTGATGCTGTGATGATCAAAATGTAGGTAGAATGACATCCAGTGTGATTCAGGGTCAGATTTCTGTCTTTCTAGTGTCTATATCAGAGGAAGGAAGGGAGACAACGGGAGAATGAAATATAAAACATGGAATTTCATGATGGTTTCAAGTACGAAGATTATTTTACAAAGAAAAAAGAAAACCATATCTGAAATGACACAAAATTGTTTCTTAAGGATCAAGTGAAACTTCCCTTTCTACCATAGCATTTGCAAGCACAAATGGTTTGTATTTAATACACATCATATATTCCACATAACTGTTGGTATTGGTTTCATCTAATAACTCAAAGTGTGTTTTCCCATGAAAATTTACTAGGCTCCTTTCTGCACTCTCAACTGGGAGACTAGCTGACTGCTGTAAACCAAAAGGGCTTTTCCAACCTAAAGTTTATATGAAATTGGGGAGAGTATGTTCCCGCTCTTCAAATTCAAGAAAAGTACTGCTGTGAAATTAAGACTGTGTCTTAAATCCAGACTCGAGGGCACATGACTAAGGGTAAAGGAGAAGACTGTTCTTACGATGCCTAGACCAAAGAAAACATCGGTTCTTATCCTAAATCTACCCACTCATAAAGTCCTGTGTGCAGTCCTGATCTTGTCCTGGTGTACCCTGGTCACCACCTCTCTTCCCAAAGCTGAGTTCACTGCCCCATTGGCCCCAAATGCTCCTAATTTCTTGGTAATTCACCTTTGCTCCTAGGCCCCAGACGTGCCAGAGTGAGCCATCCCTGGATGCCAGCATTGACACACTCAGTAAACAATAGAGTCTGACTTGAGATCCCAGGGTCTTTAATGAATCCTGCAGAAAACAGGAGTGAACCACATTCGCTGTTTCATATGTCAAGTGCATTTTTCTCTAATAATGATGATGTATTGTGTTTATGATATATATTCCAGTTTTCATTATATATTGTTTTGGTTATGATCTTACAGAATGTTTTAAGTATTCTCATTTTACAGATAGGGAGATAAAAACTTAAAGAGCTGAAGTGGCATGCCCAAGATCACACAACTAGTAAGTATAAGACCTGAAATGAACCTAGCTCTTCTGTAACTCTTGTGTTTTAATGTAAATATTATACTGTACTCTTTTATTGTTGTCATTGTTAGCAGAATGAAATAAACATTTCTAAAGAGTGTCTCCATATTCACCCAGTATGAATTAAACTGAAACCCCTATGGAGTGGTTGAGCACTGAGTGGTAACCTCTTACAGTGACTTTTCCAAATAATTTTCTTAACTGATAATAGAAATAAATTTATGAAAGACTTCAGAAAGATGGAGCAAGTTGTGTGAATACCAATTTTAATGTAGGCTCAAACACTGAAACCCTTGCTCATGTTTTTGCTCAATTGGTGTTTAAGCAGATTGTATTGAATTGTATGTTCGATTCACTAGTGATTTTTGAAACTCTCTGTACTCCTATATAAAAGTCTTACCTCTGTACTATTATAATATATCAAGGTTGGTCACCAAATGCATAAATACTGAGTACAGCTGTAGAATTTAATAAAACCAAAAGTTTGAGCTAGCAAATGAAAAATTATATATTATTGGAAACTTGTGCTCAAAGTTGAAACTTGAAGGAAATATTTTAGCACTATCACAATATTACATTGCAATCATTATTTAATTTATCTCCTCTGAAATAACTTAAGGGAAGTGCTCGCAAAGCCCTATTTACTTCAGCCAGGAAGTAAGGCAGTGGTCAGAGAGTGAATGAAGTAATGGAAAGCTGACAATGCCACTATTGTAAGAACACCTCAGAGTATTGTTTGACATTGACCAAGTGAGAAATAAGTGTTGGGAAGTTTTAATTTCATCTTAACAAAAGACTAGGGCCAGAGGAATAATATAAAATTAGCCTTTGCTTGAATTCTATTTTTTTTTTTCCTTAATTGAAAAGTCTCAACTTGGAACACACCTGGAAGGAATGTCTTTTAGTAAGTACCAAGATTTTGAAAAAGTTTTACATTTTAAAAATGTTTCTTAAATAAATTGCACACTTTTCTACCTATCTATACGTAGATACTATATAAATTTTCATAAATGCTATGTATCATACACATATATGTGTAATTTATATATTCACCATTCAGTTTTTCCAAGAGAAACTTCAAGAATCCCTAAGCAACCTGTGCATTTCAATTGTCACTTTGAACTTTGGAACAAAGGAGAGACTGTAAAACCAGTTTATAAAAAGTATTATGAGATACCACAACTGGCATTTTTACGACCTTATTAAACTACATTCAAGTGGCATAAATTATATGTAATGAAAGTGAAAAGGATCTCTGACCCGATTTTAATATTGAGTGCATGCTTATTAGTTTGAATTTTTTTCTGAATAGAAATCTTTTTTCAAACTTTAGCAGTTGATATTATGTGGAAGTCATAAATGTCAGATTACATTAAACTATTTTGGTTCATAGAATAGCACAGCCACTAAGTTACTAGAGAGTAATGAGTAGGTCTTCTCACAAAGTAAAGCCAAAGGTGTTAATTTAGATTTGAAACATTCCACCTCATTATAAAAGCCAAATTAATTTGCCATGTGTAGAAGCAGCAAAAACCAATATTTGAAATGTGAAAGACCTCCTTTTTGTAGGAAAGGGATAGAAATGGCCATTACAAAGTTTCTATTCCTAAAGAGTAGGCAAACTGGTCCCTCTGAGGTTAATTACTATTAAGTCATAGTGAGTCTCTTACTGGGTATTTCTATTCAAGAAGCTGAATTGATAGAATAAGTTAAATGTCAAAAATGAAAGGAAGTCTGACAGTTCCAAGTTTGTAAATGTATATATTTAAGCATAAATGTAAAATTGATTTATCTCCTCCAATTTTTATAACATAATAAAGAATGAATTTTCATTTGATTGTAGGGATTTTATTTAGGCATTAATTACAAATTCTGAAAAAGAGAAAAAAAAACATTAATTTGGAGTACTATAGAGCAAAGCATAGAGCCTCCTGAATTCCAAGTGTCCGTTTACTAAAAGCCAGGCCAAATGAAGACTATCTGAAAACATAAAGAAATGGAGATATTTCTTCATCAGAACACCAAAAACAACAGCCTTTTCTAACCTAGACAACATAGTGAACAAAAATGTGTAAAGTGATAAGAAGAATAGGGTTGGATTAGCTTATCATTTTCAAAATGTGAGAAAAACAGAAATGCAAAAGCCAATGAATGAAAGAAAAGCCTAGTTTATATAACAGCCTTGACCAGAGATAGACAAAAGTACTTATCGTCGTGTCTACAGAATCAACTCCGCAGCTTGGTCACATGAAGGACCATGAAATAAAGTTGCTCTGCTCTGGATAGCAGGCTACTGAGGCCTTAGTAAAGACCCCACAAGGATTCATGGGAACTCCTCTCTGTTCTCTAGAAAGAAAGGCAGCCGGCAGTGATATGAGTTCCTAAAAGACCTTGGGGAAGTCAGATCATGCAAAATCATTTAAATTTAGAGTAAAAAACAACCTTACTTCTTTTTGTTTCTATCTTGCTTTCTAGCTTAGGAAGTGCTTTTATATCCTTACAGCAACCACTCCAAATACTAGCATTTATATTTTATTTTCCATATTAGGATACAGGTTCAGAAAAGTTAGATCACTTGCCCAAGATCACTTAGCTAGTTAACGCCTGAGCCATTTATAGATAATCTTGCTATCTGGCCAATGGCCACCTCTTTTTTATTTAAATGCCTCCAGCAAAAGTATTTCATGATTCATGATTTCTTACAAAATCTTACTTCACCGATCAAAAAAGTTTTGTAAAAAATGTTCCCCTATGACATTTTTAAAAATATCTAGCTCTTGCAGGCTCTAATATGGTATTCTGGATCAATAAATAACAATAACCAACATTTATGTATCATTTTACTGCTTGCAAATTTTTCAATACATACTACCGAAATTATAACATGAAATTGTGATTTCTGCTTTCACCTAGCAATGACGTTTTTAAAAATGTATAGGCAGCTCTCATGTCTCCCTAAACCTATTTGCATAGCCAAATTCCTCACCTTCTATAGCTGGGCTCCTTTACTCATCTTTTAAGATGTGTTTTCAAATATGAGGGTAATGTTCCAGAAGCACTCTGAGCAGAATAGAAACAAACTGAGAAGAGAGACAGAGTAGGTTGATCAGATATTGAAGAGAGTTTCTTGTAGTTGCTGTGACAAGTTACCACAAACTGGGTGGCTTCAAACAAGAATTTATCCTCTCACAGTTCTGGAGACCAGATGTCTGAAATCAAGGTTTCAGAAAGGTTGTGTTTTATTCTGGAGGTTTTGAGGGGAAAACTGCCTCATGCTTCTCTAGCTTGTGGCGGTGGTGGTTGCAGGCAATCCTTAGCACTCCCTTAACTTGTGGATGCATCGCTCCAGTCTCTGCTTCCGTCTCTACATCACCTTTTCCCCTGGGCCCCTGTGTTTCCTTTTTTGTCTCTTATAAGAATGTTCTCATTGGATTTAAAACCTATCCTAATCCAGTAAAATTTCATCTTGCTCCTTAACTAAATACCTTGGCAATGACCCAATTTCCAAATAAGATCATATTCTGAGATTCCAGGTAGGCATTAATTTGGGGGAGGCAGTGTTTAACCTACCAAAAGGAGGAAGAGGTTTTGAGAACTTCATGTGTACCTCATGCCTATGATGAGTCCCAGGCATTGGGTAACTTTAAAAAAGCAAACAAACATGACAGAACCATGCTTGTAGTTAAAAAAAAATAAAAAAAAATAAAAAAAAAAAAGCAAACAAACAAAAACCCCAACTGATTATCTCCTTTGGTTGAAATGAACAAATTGAATCATTATTTTCATGCTCCAAAGACAAAATAATTAAAAACTTGAAAATTTGGAATATCATGATTTTATTTAGTAGAGCGATTTTTACTAGTAGAGCTGGTACAATCCCAAACAAGGGGGGACTTAGTGCACAACAAGGCGATTTGCAATGAGGCTCCCAACATTGCATTGGAAAGTCACTAGATACTCAGTCACAGAGCATGGAGAAGGGCCAAAATGAAACAGAGAAAGTATAATAATGGAACATATGGAAGCAATGTAGTGATTCTATTAAGAAATGACAGATAAAGGCCATGGGTATTGCAAATCCATCACCCAGTTTTCAGTGATATATAAAGAACAGAGATCTGAAACACTGTTCATTTATATGTGATGTTTTCCCCCTTGTCTTAATTCCCTGAAGACCTTGGTTGACAGCACAGAATGTCAATGGAAATTGAATGTGTGATTTCAGAAAATTCAATGAATTCGGGGAATGAAGAAGGGAAAAACTGATGCTCAAAACACTAATTGATTAAAAGTGGGGGGTCTGGACAAATCTTCTCAGGGGGACCAATTATAAATTGGGGTCTAGGCAACACATGAAGGTGAATATGGTTCCATTTAGCTTGTCAATGGAAAAAGGTATAAACTTAATAGATCCATGAATCTTATAAGAGGTAGGTGGTGGAAGGAGAGAAGTGCTAGCAGTTATAACAGAAGTGCTAAGAATCATGGTCTAATGGGAGAGTGACTTTTATTGGCCTCTGTACTTACTTCCTCATTGTGGAGCTAGCTGAGCTCAAGTCTGACCTGAGCTTTCCTAGAGTGGTGGGGTGGCATTGCAATAAAATGCAAAGCATAGGATGATGGCAGGAGGTATAACACTGGCATCAAAATCATCCATGTCCTCTTTAGTTTTACTTCAAATTGATGTCACTCGACAAGAGTTCAATAAAACAACATAACAAGTTAGAAAGAGCTTATAAGAAACTACATGCTCTTTATTTTATTAAAAAATTTGACCCATGGCATATTCTGTCTACCTAGATAAAAAAATCATAAAGAACGTCCTTATCCTCAAATAAAAAGTCACCAGAGTACCCCATTCTTTAGTAGCTGCTCCCTCAATGATTGCTTCTCATCCTCAAGCTGTGACTTGTTCATCAGCAGCCTAAGAATCATACAGATCTAATGGATGCTTCAAGATCACTCTGGCAAAAGCTTCCCCTCCTTCCATCACTGTCCTACCACCAAAAGGGAGACAGGTTTGCAACCTTTCTGTTTCCACAAATGAGTTCACTCTGTTCTCATGCGTGCTAAACACAACCAAGGTGCTGTGGTACTTTTCTTAAAAATATGGAAGGATGTTATGCAATTAAATAATTTATGTTAAATTGTCCCCCCAAGTCTGGCCAAAAAGCAAGATAAATAGTCCTTTGATCCATAGTATCTGCCATAACATAAAAACATATTAAAGATGCAATTGACACCTCTGAATAGGAGAATAAAATACAGTGAACTCAAAGAAAAATAATAAGTCAAGAGCAAGGAAGATTTGTGTGTCCTGTTAACCCAGAGATTTAGTTACCTGCAGATGGAAAGTTTGTTTTATACTATGTTCTAGGTTCTTGAGATTATCACTCATTGGTCTTAAAGAGGCTAGCCTTCCCAGAATGTTCCACCTCTCCAGAGGATAAAAGCAAAATGACTACGCCTGCTTATTTATTCACTCACTTGTAATAAAGAGTGCGCCTCTTGTATCTTTTACAGACTATTTACTTTCTGTGATTGTAGCAACGAGTAAAAAAGAGATAGCACCTAGCCTTGCCGAGTTTATTCATCCATCCAATCATTCAACACATATTCACTGGGTACTTACCAAGTACCATTCTTGGTGCTTGGGACATGACAGTGAACAAAACAAAAATACCTGCTGTCTTGGAGCTTCCATTCATTGGAGGACAATAAACAATGGATATATGATACATACGTAAATTGTATAGTATGTCCGAATGTGATAAGTGCTATGAAGAAAGAAAAGCACATCCAGGTAAGTGGGACCTGGAAGAGTTAGGGCCAGGCAAGGGATTGGAACAGAGTGAGTTGTAATTTTAAATCAGGGTAGACTTCATTGAAATGGTAGATTTTGGCAAATACTTAGAAAAGGTGAGGGAGTTTATTTTGTAGCTATCTGGAGCATGAGGACTCCAGGAAATAACTAATGTAATGACCCAAAAGAAGAAGCATCCTGGGGTTTTGTTTTTTTTTTTACTACCTTTTTTTTTACTACCTTGTACATGCATATAAAAAGAAATGTGTATTTTACCAGGATGTTTCGGCCTTTTCTTCTAAATTATCTTAGATCTATGTAAAATTCACTTATTTTAGAAGAAAAAATTATTTTATTGGGAAATATGGAATTAATACAGTATGCTACTATAATCTATGGAGTCTTTTTTTCTGAGATTTAATGTATGAATTTTCCAATGCAGTTACAGAAAGAAAAACATACTTGGATATAAATAGTAGCAAACTGTGTTTTCTACACATCTTTGTAGTAATTTTTCTCTATTATCTATATAGGTAAACATCTGAGCCCCTTCTTTCACATGGCAATGTTCAAGGCATTTGGATTCAGCTATCAAAGCAATTCCCCTCCCTTAATGTTAACCTAGACGGGAATTGACATCAAAACAGAGCACCCACTGAAACTTTATTGATTAACAGATGTGGCTGTGGTCAGGCATTTTTATCACTCACCAGACAACGAACAGTTTACATGCATAGAGATTTAATATAAAGCTGACTTGTGTTAGAACCCAGTTCCTCTTAGCACTATGTCTGATTCTTCAGTGAAGAGAATGTTTTAAGGAAAGAAAATGGATTAGCTAAGATATCCATAATTTCTTTGTTGGGCATCTTTCACTGCTGTTTACAAAATACCCAATTAGTGCTAAGGATGAGACATTTAAACCTTGAAATTATGGCAAAATAAGCAAACAATCAAGGAAAGATTAAGATTTATTCTTTATGTCAAAGTAAAATGTCTCTGCTTTTAGCATCAGGAAAACCTAGATGTTGGGCCACCTTTGCACTGGGAAGAAATTTCAGAAGACTATGGTTTCAAGTATCCTCATAGTCATTGGGCTTCTACTGTTTTCCTTTAGAATTAAGGCAAGGGGAACTGAGACCTTCGCTTTAATATCGTGGCTCAGCACATGTCTAAATCTTAAGGGGAAAATGAATTCCAAGTGTCTGTCATCCACTTTCTCACTACAGAATGCAAGGTAGAAGGGACATGTCTTTAATGCAAGAACTGATGGCTCTCTGCGCACACCTGGGTGGAAGGCAGCTCTCACAGGGTGGTGGCACACTCCCAACATCTGCTCCTTTCATGGAACTGTGCTGCAAATTGAAATTCCATTGCAATGTTTTTAGAACCAGTTGAAGTAAGGAGACTGTCAGAAATCCTCTTTAAACTCACCCTTATCCAAACAGGAAACTGACCCTTGGCCCCTGGACGTAACAGTACACCAGTGGAAATTTCATTATCCCCGTTTCAGCTGAACTAAGTGAAAATTAATTGTGTAATTATCTGGATGAGCGCATGTGTAAAATTTTACAATGTGCCAGTTAGATTAAGTAACGTGTTAGTGGCATGGTTTAGTGCAGAGTCAAAGCTGTCCTATAAAAATGGAATAAAAAAATCCAACAAGGTTGGAAGGAAAAAAAAAAAAAACATATGTCAGAACAAATGCTTAACATGAGAAGGTAAGGTTAGGCTTAATTCCATAACCTGATGAAAATCTTACCCTCCTAGACCATAGGTAAATCTGACAGGGTTGGAAGGGGGATGTGTGTGTGTGTGTGTATGTGTGTGTGTATTCACACACTGGGATTTTTGTGTAAATGACTTATCCATTTATTGTAATTTAAAAATGAAATATTATTGAAATATTTAATTTGCCCACTATTTTTTGTGTGTAGTTTTACCTTACCAACTACATTAGAAAGTATGGGCTGTATTCGGTAGATGTTACTATTGGTCTCAGATCTACTTTGTTCACCTGTTTGATGAAAGACTGACTTTTCTTCTGGACTCAATTCTTCAGACAAATAATGAGGTAAATTGGTCTAGGAGGCTGCATTCTGAATTAAGATTGTTTCATGAACACATGCAGGCGGAGTATGAACTGACTTTAACATCAAATGCATGGGGATTTTCAATTTGAAGTTTCGTTTACTTTGCTAAAGATTTTAAGGGACATTTTTCCCTGAGACTTTGGCCTTCTTCTCCCCTCCCCAAAATATTGCTATATAGAGACAATTTCCATCTTAAACGCTCCAGAATGTTTAGATAGCAGAATTTCTGGATGAAAGGTATGATTTGGGTAGACGTTTTTTGAAAGTGAGGATAGTCTTTAAACAACATATAAGTAGTACACTGTGATCTTAGCAATTCTGAATGTCAGATTTCATGTCAGTGCTATCTTGGCAAATCCAGATATTAATTTATGTATCTTGCCAATAGAATGAGTCTCTTGTTTTTCTCATTCATTCCCTGTACTACATATTGTCTCCTTAAAGCTGTGTTTATGGTAAAAGTCTGTTGAGATTTTTCTTCCACCACCCGCCTCAAACATGAAAGTTCCACTAAACAAAAATAGTAACATTCTCAAAGAAAATGTGCTCAGAAATGTGTTTTAACTTGGCTTAATATGATGTTATTAGATATTTGTACAATGCATTACTAGCACTTTAAAAGACTGTTAGTACTTTAAGAAAAGAGCACGTCTATATTTAGTGGAAAACATTCTAGTGTATATAAACATGATTAAAAGAAAGAAAGCACCAATGTGATTTATAGAACAGGGCAGTCAAAGGACATTAAAAATAATCGAGACCATTCAAAGTGAAAAACAAAACTTCAGGTCAGAGAACATTAGCCTCCACATGAAAATGAGACTCTGGTATTAAACCTACATTTTACCATAGATTAATTATCAGGAAGACTTTGGAACAGCCCTTTTTATTTTAACTAAAACACAATGCCCTCTTCACCAGTTTGAAAGTGTCAGGAGTTGGGGGAGGGGTGGTTGTTTGTCAAAACGTAGAGAACAAAATGGATGGCAGGAGGTGGCCTTGTGGACTTCATGGGCGGACCTGCAGATTCCAGAGCTCCGCTTGTGTTTGAGGATGTCCCAGTCACGTGTTATATCAGGCATGACCTGCCCCTTCTCAGGAGCAACTATGTTTGTTTGTCACCTTTTCTAAAAGTGGGCCTAAGAGTTTCTCTGTGCCTTTTAGGAAACAGTAAAAATCAGGGGACTCTGTCAGATTTTTTTTTCTTAATAAAGCATTTTATAGTTGTAACTGTCCCTACTTTATATGAATTAAATTTTTTAAAATGTTATCCAAATTTAAATATATAATTATATTTTATATGAACACTTTAAAAACTTAGTTTTTACATACATATTCCTTCTTTTTGAATAATGTAAGAGGTTGGAATATAATTCCCAGCCCTGAACCTCTTAGATTTTTAAATTATATACTATTCTTATTGATTCCAGTTAAGACCATTGTATTACCATAGACTATCAAGACTAAAAGAGACCTTGAGGCCCTCTTGGTTCATTCGACAAGTAAGTAAACCAAGCTCTCTACAAAGAATATCTCCTCCCCTAGTTCAGAGCTGTTTTAACTAATCTGGGTTTTCTAGTCATGTGGGGCTTCTCCAGTTTCTAGTAGGATAAGAAAGAAATATGTGATTATGTAGGAAGTCAGATGCTAGGTGTAACATCAATATCAGGAGAAAAAGAGGCTCCGGGTTTAAAGTCAAGGTGACCTAGATTTGAATTCTGGATCTGTGTCTTACTCTCTGTGTGACTTTGAGTGTGTAACTTAACCTCTCTGAATTTCAAAATCCCTCATTTGGTAAGTAGTGTCTGCCCACAGGTTAGTTGTGAGCATCAAATTAGACAATATATGTGGAGCTGGCTAGCACATGATGAAGAACCAATAAAATTCAAATATTTGGGGAGCAAATTTTCAAAGTCAAGAAAGCAATTTATTAAATTTATGGCCAAAGCATATGAAAAAAGCTTTGAGAGCAATCGTGGAGGAAATCAGGTTAGCATAAATTTCCTTTCTAATAAGATTTATTATACATATCCCACATAGAACATGTTTATTCAGTGTGCAAGTAAATTTTTCCTTTGGACATTTGGAGAATAGAGTTGAAGAAGAGAGGGAATACCTGATAACTTAGGAGGAAAATGTGTGTGAATATATATTTATGTGTGTGTGTTTATATATATGTATATATGTAAGAGCTTATAGTGAATTTATAGATATATAATTAACATATATATCATGTATATATGTCAATTTTATTATGGTGTGTTATTTGTACCCCATTTTCTTTCCAAATGGATTCAAAGTGGCAGCATTATATTTTTGTTTCCCATTTTGGAAATGTTTATAACATTTTGAATTTCACAAGTAGTAGAAAGCTTTGGATTCTGATTTTGCCAGATGCTGATGTGCTTTGGAAGGCCATGTAATAGATAAAGTTCCCAAGCAAGATGCCCTTGCAGAATTCCAAGAAAACCTGGGAAACAAAGCTAAGCGCCAGGTGCCAGGATATAAAACGTGCAGAGAACCAAGACCACGTGTGTTAGAGTCTGAACACTAGAGCTCTCTGTGAAAGAGAGAAAAAGAGAGAGAGAACTTTCGCTTCAGTACTAAGAGTAAGGTTACAGGTTTTTTTCTTCTTTACATTGCTTATGGAATTGATGAAATATTTTATTACAAAGTTGAGCCAGAATCATTCAAGGTGAGAGCTCATGAAATGGAATAATAGAGTTCTTGAAACTGATGTAAGACTTAAAATCAGCATTTAGTTTTCTTTAAATACACAAATAAGCTACTTCTCCCTACCCTAGGATCATTTTTTTGTCATGCATTTCTTGGGTACCAGAAGTACAGCAGAGATTAAAAACCCAACCCTTAATTTTATGTAGGGCCCATTCTATCAGAGAGAGATGGAGAAGCAAATAAACAAATACTATGTTGGGTGTTGAGTGCTATGGAAAAAAACTGAGCTGAGTAAAGAGGGCAAAGGCAGGGAGAGTACACAGGGCGGTCAGGAAAGCACTTGTTCCTAAACTACCCACTGGGTAAGTTCAACCCTATTCTGAGAGCTCACACTCAAAAATTTCTAGTATGAACTGTTTCGGGGTATAATAGAAAGTGTACTTACTTTGTTAGTTTTTAGTTGTGATTATAGTTTCTAATTAGGAAATGTGTGGGTCTTTCGTTTCTACGAAGTTGAGGATACAGTCAATAAGCCTGCAATGTGTGAGAGATACTCTCTATATTTTAGCCAAAAGTGGAATCCCATGAAACCATCCAAAACAGGAAGAAGCAGAGGGAGAGATATTGCTCTGGAAAAAAAAAAAAGGGAACTGGGGGATGTAAAATAATACAGTCACCAAAGCTAAAAATAAACGACAGAGTATCTGATCTTAGAAAACATAACATATTTTCCTGGAGAACAGAAATCTAAGACAGCAAAGGGAATTCTTTTCCTTACTGTCCCACTTTTATCCCAGAGATCTGAGGGAGCCAAATGAAAATTTCCTGGCATCCCGGGGCAATAAAATAATCTTGGTCTTGTGAAACCACATTAGGATGGAGAGAGAACAGAGGCCCTTTGAGTGCTCCTAAGTGCTGTGTAAGCTGCATTTTTCCCCAGGAACCCAGAGCTTTGTTTATTTGCAAAGAATTGTACCACTAAGGTATGAAGGCTTCAGTGGCCCAGGTGACATGCTTGGATCTGAACACTTCTCAATTAAGAAGCTCTCAATTAAATGCTTGTTCAAGAGTCCGGGGAGCTGCATCAAAGGTTACTGGCTTTTTTTTTTTTTTTTCCTCTTTTTTATTTCAGATAAGCTGGTGAAAAAGAAAATGCCATTTCTTTGGGGAAGGTAGATCCAAGAGAAAATATCCTCAGCAAGATATCCTTCATGGAGCCCTGGATGATCTGAGCCAAGGCCTCCTTTCACCTTTGCTGGCTTCCAGCATTTTGATGGCAGAAAACGTGATAAAAACTACTTGAGCGACTCATTTTTCCATTCAGAAATACTGTAGTCCAACTTTTAAGTGATTGCAATTGCGAGTGAGTGTGTATGCATGCCTGTTAGGGATGGGCGATATAGGGCAGGAGAAAGAGAGGAAGGGAGATGGGATTCTTTGATTAACAATAACACTTTGTGGGGGGAAGAAGAGCTCCTTTTATTTTCAAGCTGCCCCACCAAGACACTATTTATATACCTAATGCTATAACATCAAGCCATCAGCGGCAGGAAGTATATGGATTATTTACCTCTACAGAAACATAGATATACGGTAAATACATAAGAAATCATTGATGATACTTGAATCTGGTCTCTTTTATTTGGGGCCTGGGTAACCCACCCCTGTTTCTTCTAAGCCATAATGTGTAAATTGAAGGTTCAACTAATGTTTTGTTGATTAATTTAGTGCTGTTAAAGGAGCTAAATTGACAGCCCACCAAGCAGGGCCCTGTTAATAAAAAGAAGTTTGTGTGCCAGTCCCACTGCTCAAAATCACTCATGAAGCTATGAGGACACCAGAACATCCCACTAGACCCTGGAGATGTGGGCTATGGGGAAGGTAAATTAGATACAATCCCAAGTCAACTCACTTGTTTATTGTTACATCCACCTTAAAAGCTACCTGCTTCTGCCTGTCATCTCTTTCTCTGGTCACCCTGCTCACCCTTGCCTGTAACATCTCACCTACGGTAGCTCTACCTTTTTCAGGGTACCTGAAGGCAGTTCAAGGCACCGCACATTCCCAGAAGGAGGGCTGTGGGGATGACTGCCATCCACCCTAGATTCCACCACAGCTGTGAGTTTAAACACTTGCCCTGTGTCAAACCTGTGTCCCAGCCCTGGGTTAGAAAACCCAGTCATTGCAGTGCTATGTCGCTAAGCTCAGTCTCCCCGCTGACTCCAGCTGTACTTCAAACCCTCCTAACTTCGCTCATGGTTCTGACCTCATCACACAGCCAGCAGCTGTCTCCTAGAGCGACTCCAGTCCCCCTATTTCATCCCTCCTGAGTTCTTGCATCTTCGTTTTCCAGAGCTGGCTTTCTCATTCCTACTTGGCCAGTTTGCTAGGAAGACTTCTCAAGTTCTACCCACATCACTTATTTCAATATCGCACTTGCTTTATCTGCTCATTTGTCTTTCGGCAACAAGATTCAGGTTGGGAAATAACCCCTGTGAGATCCACAACTCTTCTGGAAAGAAAAAGAGCATTTGGAGCAGGAGGTAAGAAGCAGACCTCCTTAATGATGATGGTGTCTGCCCATTCCTAACACATTCCCGTAGGTCACTAAGAGATCTTGGCAAACCTGTTCCATCTTTGGCCTACTCCCTCACCACCCCCATGTTCCTAAGGGATTCTAGCCACCCCATGTTTTAATCAGACTTATTTATATGCTGATATTTTAAAACACTTCTCTCTCCAGCCAAGCCCTTTCTCTGGAAATCTGGATGAACATATCCAACCAATCACCTGCTGAGTGTCTTCACATGGACTCTTGATATCAACATGACTAAAACTGAACTCAAACTCTGCCCTCTGCAAAGGCCCTTTCCTGTAACAAAAGTGGTAAATGCTTTTGTAGTACTTTCTATGAGTCAGACATGATTCAAAGTACTGTACTCACTTATCATCACAACAATCTTAAGGAGTATATATTATTATCCTATAAAGAAACACAGGCACAGAGAGGTGAGGTAACCTGCCCAAGGTCACAGAGCAGTGGCAAAGCTGAGTTCTGAACTCAAGCTGCCTGGCTCCAGATGCGATGCTTTTAATATTGTGTTGTCTCACTCTCATACCTGTTGCCCAGTCACCATGATGTGACACCTAGGAATCAGCTGTCACCTTCCCCCTCACCTCTTCATCTAAGCAAGCTTATGTTTCCCTCATTCAACCCCCTCTTCTTATATGCAGTACTCCATTTTTTGCAAATCTACTCAGAATTCTTTAGTGACTCCCCAACACAGAAAGGACCAGGTCTGACTCTGCCCTGCTCCTCAACTTCACCCCTTCCATTTTGTTCCCCCTCCCTGGAACAAGATGTTCTAGCCACACTCCCATGTTTCTCATTCTCTCAAACATACATCTTGTCCTACAGATTTTCTCGTGCTCTCCTGTGGACTGAAATGCCCTCCCCTTTTGCACCCCCAATTTCTGTTCATCCCTAAGATTTAGTTGTTCATTGTTCCTTTTCCAGCAAGTCTTCCATAGAATCTCTACCTCCACTGCCTTGCCTCCAAGTTGACTGGTTAGCTCCACTCTCCTTTGTGCATCTATAACACCTGGTGTATGTTTCCACCATTGACTCCTTCCATTACACTACTCTCCCTGTTCCTCTCTCTGCCCTCTCCCACCAGAGCCGTTTGCTCCTTGAAGGCTGTGACTACACTCAATCAGTCTGAAATTCCCTAGCACCTAGTTTGGTGATTGGAAAACATTATAAATTTAATGAATTTTTTGTGGATGTATAGACACGAGGAATGACTGAAAAGAAGGTGCCATGTGGTGTTTACAAACATTAAACATGCATATCTATAAGGAAAAGAATGGATAAAACTTGCATGGATTATTTAGCAAGTATTTATTAAACCCCTGCTTTGTACCCAGCCCTGGTCATTTACAGTGACTAATAACATAGCAAACAATTGAATTGAAATTAAGATCATTCCAAATTGATGATCCCCCTGCTGCGTGAAAGCGAACAACATATCCTTTCCTAAGTGGGTTTCCTTAGCCTGAGTCACTCTCCAGAGGGTCAGTCGCCCCTTAGCAAGTGTCATGGCTTCTCTGGAGGCCCTAGGGTTGCAGGTCACAGTAGGAAAAAAGGCCTCTGCATCCTTGTCTCCACACTTGGGGCAGGGAGAAGCCCAGAGGGCCGGCTGCACTGGGGCTGTCCTTCAGTGGCTCTCCTTGGCAGTGTGCTCTGGGCTGGACTCCCCTCAAGCTGACACTCAGATGCAAAGGTAGCTTAGGGACAAAAATAAGCAAAGCAGGCCAAAGTCAACTTCAGTTTTTCCACAAGCCAATGACTTACTGTAGGTTACGAGACAGCAGCTTAGTTCACCAGAGTGCTGCTTTCAGGCGTAATCAAGAGCATAACACTTCTTGGAGTTACTTGCATGTAATAATTAAGTCATCCATGTAAAGGTTTCTAGAGAATCCACATACACCAGGCACTGTGTCACATTCTGGAGATAAAAAGATAAATAAGAAAGGTATTTTGCCTTCAAGAAGCTTAGAGTTTAGTGAGTGAGACAGACAAGAAAAGCCATAGTTACAATAAATCACAGTGGGTTGCAAGGAAGATAGTTGGGGGGAAGCACAGGGTTTTGTGAGAGCACGTGAGGAGGGACCCTAATACAGAGTAGGGGAGTCCTTCCCACCTCCCCTGTATGACTTATCGCTCTCAAAAAAAGATTGGAAATGACTAGACTGAGGACTGGTAATGTATCTTCCCAGAAATTGGTGAGCCACTGAAGCTGCATCGATGAGAAGCTGGGCTGTGAACAGTGGAGCTTGAGTGCTCACTGGTGCTACAAATTGCCAAAAGGGCTCTGTGAATTTCCACCATTTGCAAATATCATGGAAAGTTGCAGGGGGCGAAGTCACTCTTTCAGTAGCCCCCAAAGGTCTACCTGCCAGGTGAGAGTTAGCCCTAGCAATCAGACATGTAAAATGGACCCTTCCCTGCTGCATGAAAGCGAACAACATGAGAAACAAACAGCCTCAGCCAGAACTCTTGCCCCACCGTAGAGGACAGAGTAGGTGAGGCTCCCTGTCCAATCTCCAAAGGACAATGGATGTGCCCTACTAAAGAGCCAGCATTTCAGTGTTCAACCCAGAGAGACTAAGGGTGGAAAGGCTAAGGTCTGAGGCACAGGAGAATGTGGGCTGGACCTCAGAGTCTAGACTTAGAGTGAAAACAGAAACAAGTGTGGTGAGGGCAAGTTTCTAGGTCAGTCACTATAACGACTGTGCCTATTGTGCCTCTACCATGTGCCAGGAAATGATGGTGCAAAGGGAGTTTTTAGTCTGTCCTCAACCTTTCTCCAAATATATAGCATAGGTAAAAATAATGGGATTGCTCTGCTGACACAAATCAAAGGCAAGTCCATTAGCTACTATTCCCCTTCTAATGAGATTGTAGCCCCAAAGTCCCCTCCTATGTGGGGTAACCATGTGTCCTTTGTCATGCATGGGGTAGCCTTGGTTTACAGTTGTCTAATGGAAAAATTATTAATAGCACCCTCCATAACTCTCAAAAGAATTCTGATAAGGGCTATAAATTATCACACTATATGAAGATTCTGAAGCCCCCATTGTGGCAGGAATTGGGTTCCAGGCATTGTTTCCACTATGATATTTAATTATCATCTCCATTTTCACAGATGAAGACTTGAAGCTTGGACAGTTTAAAGAGCTTTCCAAAGATCATACCGTTATTAAATGGAAATAATGAGAACTGAAGTCGAGCCTCTCTGAGGCTAAAATTTGAGCTACCATTATCTATATTTCTGTAGTGAAACACCGCTCCCTTGGCACGAACAGGAAGAGTTGCATCCAGGATGAAATAAAGAAGTCCATGAGGATTTGTCATACAAAAATCACTGGGTACTTAGCATGTTCCATGTAACCATGTTCTAATTTATTTTATTTGGGTCTCTGGTTTGGGTCTCTCCAGGGATGACTGGTTTGTCCGTAAAAAGAGGTGAGTATGAGGGATTGTATTTCAGGAAGAGGAAGCATGGGTAAGAAAGAGTATGGCCTGATAAAGAACTTCTGAATGTTCAGTAATATGAAAATCAAAGGCTCAGGTTTGGAGAATAAGCACAGAGTAATCACTGGGGGGCTTGACTAAAGATTTGGACCTCATCCTCCCTGAAACAGTCATTTGTTGAACGTTTCTACCCAGGGAGAAACATAAACATTTCTGAATGTCCTCTCTGGGAGCTGGGTGGGGGTGGGATTACAAGGGATTAAAACAAAGGCACCAAACTGTCCATGAAGGCCAAACTAAGGCTGTCACAGCGTGGATGGGGGGAGAGGTGTGGTTTGAGAGCTCTTTAGTAGACACAATGGGCAGACCCCAGTAACCAAATGAGTGATGTGAAGGTGAAGTAGATGGAGAGGGCAAGAATGATGCTCAGTCCTGTCGGTGCTGCCCAACCGTAGGCAGTTGCATCGGAATTCCTAGGCCAGAGGCCTGGCGATCTGATTATTTAACAGGTGCTGGGGCTGCTCCTTACCATCTGGGAGGCTGGGGACATACCAGACAAAGCGGATAATGGCTCCACTAATAGAATCAAGGATAGAGGAGGAAGAGCCTTCATAAAAGAGATAATAAGTTCATTTTGGAAACAGTACTTTTGATCCAAGGTAGCTAGGTTTCAGCATCAGAAACTAAGGAGAAGGCCATGCTGCAAACTTTAGGAAATTATCCATGAATAAGTGATAATAGAAGTCATGCCTAGGGATGAATTCATCCTATGGGACCAGATAGTGTGATAAAATGTGAGAAACCAAGGACAAAACCTCAAATAGCAGTCACATTTGAAGAGCATGTGTTAAGAGGAAAAAAATCAATGAGAGAGAGAGAGAGAAGTGTCTTCGAAGTCAGAACCAAGAAGGGGTAATGTCAGAAGCTAAAGAAATATGTTTTTCAATGAAGAGGGAGTGGTCAGCAGTATCAAATGCCACAAAGATAAGGAATTTGAATTTCCCCTTGAAATTGGCACTTAGAAAATCATTTGTAACCTTACCAAGGCAGCTAGATTACAGTGAAATGAAACGTAAATGGGAGTGAGAGAGTGGAGACAAGCAGTGTTAGCTACACTTTCTAAAATCTTGGCGAGGAAGGATTGGGGAGTGAAAGGATATTTTCAGAGCGATTCAGGGTCAAGAGAGAGCTTTGTTTTTTTTGAGGCTGTCAGGAGTTGTGAAGGAAGAAGCAAGGCATAGAAACTTAGACAGAAGAGAAAGGACAGGAGACTGTGGCTTGGAGCCCACAGACCTAGTAGATACTATTTCAAACTAAAAGACACACGATTATATTGGAGGGCCAAGTGGAAGGGATCGGTTGGGAGCAAGGTGGTCAACATGGAAGGAAGAGTTGGTAGTTGATGGATGAATGGCTTTGGGGGTAGGACCAAGGCTCGAGATAGTGTTTAAAGAGGAAGAATGCATTTTTGTCTAAGAGAAGAGGAAAGAGGAAAGAAGGGATGAAATAAAGAACTTTTTAGTGGAGAAAAAAATTATTCAAGGAACATAAGCCAGTTGGCCTTGTCCAGTAAAGTAGAAAATCAAGGAAGCCATTGAGAGGAAGAGGTAGAGGTTGGATCAAGAGCTTATGGTGACAGCTCCACTGGAAAACCTATGGAAAACAGGCAGATTGACACTTCCAACCTCTTGGCTCAAAATCCTCACCTTGCTGTATTCACTAAGTCTACATTATGATCCTTAACCAATCCTAACCAAGCCCCACCTCCCACACTGAAATGCTCACCTTAAAGCTGACTTCAAAATGTCTGTAAAGATTCCAACTCTGTCCTTACCTCTCTGAGATGCCAGTGAGACTAACACGGTGCTAGCCTAACATGGTAAGCAACAGACTAAGCTTTCTCTTCTCCACAGATTGCTCTGGTAATATTTTGGGGATCCAGTATTCTATAATTATTTCTAAAATAAATGAACAAAAGGTAATTAATTAGACCTTTTCTTGATGAGTAGGGGCCAACCATGAATGTGCTAATGCTAGCTTTCTAAAGATGGATTTTTCAGAAGCCGGAATGCTGAATAGTTTAGAGATTGTTGATTAAATACATACATTTCATGTATGAGAAAACTGAGGCCCGATAAATACAAATGATGTGGAACAAAGAGATGAAGAAATGGAAATCTGAGTTTGGGTGCCACAGTGCTTCTCTCACTAAGGGATCTCTATAAGCAAGGAACCTGCCTTCCCTCCTCTTCATCCCCAGCTCTTTACTCCTCTGCTCACAGTGTAATACAATAGTTTCTATGAATGTGTCCATCTGCGAGCCCTGCTTCTAATCCACTGGGCACGTCCTCCTCCTCCTCCAAAAGAGAGGCAAGAGTGAGACAGGGAGAGTCCTTTACCAATAAGCTTAAGAAAGAGTACACTCTGAAATATATCAGAGATGTCAGAGACAGTTCCAGACTCAAGCCAAAGAAGGATATCCAAACAAGGCTATCCATCCATGAGCACTCTTTTTCTTTCCCCAAATTTCTCATTGCATATTTTTCTATCCCTTTGACATTTTTCCTTTATTTCAAAATAGCACTCAATCAGAGCACTGCTATTGCTCATATTGTTAACCTAGCCAATGACAGAATTATGAACATAATCCTTTTTTTATTTCTTTCACTCTTTAGGATAAGTTAGTTGATTTTTTTTTGTTGTTCACCAAAAATCCCC
Source organism: Microcebus murinus (assembly GCF_040939455.1). Taxonomy (NCBI): domain Eukaryota; kingdom Metazoa; phylum Chordata; class Mammalia; order Primates; family Cheirogaleidae; genus Microcebus; species Microcebus murinus. The sequence continues at coordinate 70,027,604 of NC_134108.1, forward strand.
ACATTTTTAGTTGCTCTATTTGTTGGTTTCCTTATTTCCTTATTTGCTATTATTCAGGAAATCTATGAATACCTAAAGTTTGGTGTAATAAATAAATAAAGTTTGGTTTAGATAAATGAGTTATTTGACTTTCTGTCTCATTGTGCTGAAGATCTAGTTGATATTCAGTACATACTTCTTGGATCAGAATAGAAATTTTCTTTTGCTGGGACAACATATATGTCCATTAACCCTTGACCTGTATAGCTCCATGCATCTAGGTTGACAAATGCTGTAACGGTAACTACTACTAACACCTTACAATGATAGAAAAGTACTCTGTGTTAGACAATGCTCTAAGACCATAACCTGGGTTAACTAATTTAACCCTTAAATCAGCCCTATAAGGTAGTGTTAAGCCACATTTTCAGAAAAGGAAAATGAGGTACAGAAAGGTTGAATAATTTGTCCAAAGTCAAGCAACTAAGAAGTGGCAGAGCTAGAATTTGAACCCAGGCCATCTGGCTTCAGACTCTTAACCAATGTACTATACTAAGGACCATTTTAATTTGATTTGATTTGAAAATGTGAAAATAAAAACAAATTTCATGATTAAATTTGGAATTACAATAATAGTTCATTTTTTCTTTTACAATAGATTCGTTCATATAACTTCATAAATGAACGGTCATTTTCTATTCAATAACTTTTAAAGAAATATTGATTCTGAAAAATGAGAGATTAACCAATAATTTTAAAATACTATGAAATATTTTGGGTAAACCTATCTCATTTGCACAAATTAATGAAAGTTTTTTCATTGTCGGTGATTAAACTTGACCTTCAGGGTGATATACAAAGAGAGAATTTGATTTATCCTCTTAACTTAGCTAGCTTAAAAGAAAATAGAATTGCAAACATTACTGACAGTGGCAGAAAAACTGAGAGATTATTATCTCATGTTTCTAAGAAAAAGAATGCCCAAGACAAGAAAGTTTCTGGGCTCCATTTCTCCTCAAATGTTGGGGTATGTTTTCTTCACTCCCCGCCTCCCATACCCCCATCCCGTTTCCACCTGGGAAGTAGGGAAATCTTGGCAAGTGACTGTGAAATTCCATTTTATTCTTCTTGAAGTAAAATGGTTCTTCTTTGTTCTTTAAGGCACTGCCTCTGTGCTTGTAATTCTTAACAATCCTTCCTTTACAGAGACTCTTAGTGGCATAGAAAATGGTTGCCAAGATTTCAAAACCATCACAAGTCGTAAGGGATTATATTTGAGTGAGAAGCTGCTAAAATTGTTTCAAATCACCCAATTTCACATAGTTGAGATGTGAACAGGGGAATGGAGGTGAAATGTAAGCTTTTACAGGAATGTTAACTGCTATCATCAGGGAAAGATATATTTAAAAAAAAAAAACTACTGTCAGTAAAAATATGGATATGTTCACTAGGATATGGGGGGAAAGCCAGATGGGGAAAATGATGGAACAGAAAACAAAAGGCCAGACAATGTGAAATCTCTGTTTAATAAACACAGCTGGGGTGCAGCTGAAGTTGAGGAGACATGGACGCTACCTTTTTACTCACAAAGAAAATCTGCTAATGGTAGACGTGAAATTGAATATTTGGTGAATGAGTGGATATTTTCATGCCAAAAAGTAGGCATGATTATTTATTCCCAACAGCTTGTGGGACTTAGCATTAAAGAGAAATTGCAAGAATTGATGACTGCCTATAGTGGATGTCTGTCAACTTGCAATAGGAAGCACACTTATGTGAAAAGAAGTGATATAAAAGCCTTTGCAGCCATAAATGCACTCAAAAAGGCAGAATTCAGGACTATCTTAATGCATTAGAGAATTTTAATGCATGCATGATGTTCTTAAGAAAGATAAGCATTTTTAAATTATTATTATGAATGCTATCATAATGTGTTAATGTGTTTCTAAGAATAAGTATTGTTATAATTACTCTGAGACATGGATTTGGTTTTCACTCATCTTGATAATTAAATATTGTAGGCTTCCTTAGTGTCATGAATTCAAAGACAGAATCATTTATCACAACAATTTGAGATATTTTTATTCTTCAGGAAGAGCAGACACCCCCTTTTCCCAAATTACCAGGCTTTCCTCCCTTTGGCCAATAGTAAAGTTTAAGTCAAATTCAAGATGAAATATTTTTCAACTTTCAAGATGATAGCTGAATTTTACATTAGCCTCAAAACTGGTTTAGTTTTTTAGGAACCTCAACTAACTATTTCAGGACTATAGTTCATGGCTTGTATTATCTGAATGAAGAAATAGCTATACTGACCCTTTAAATACTCTCATAATAAAAACAACCTCGTTATAGAGTCAGTCAGATTCTATCCTTACAAATTGAGAGCAGGAAATAATGGAATTGGAAATTCCTTCTCAGATAATAAGCTTCTCTTTATTTTATATAGCAAATGTTTATGGAACATCTACTACATGTAAAACACCACCATAAGCCCTTGGGTAGAATTCAAAGATGAATAAGCACAGTCCCTGTGCTCAAAGGGTTTATAATCTAGTGATGACATAATGCATTGAACAAGATTGTAGAAGGGGGTGAGGGTATTGACTAGGGGCTAGAAGAGTTTAATGTGGAATATGGTAGTAACCAGCACCAGGACCCCAAATTGGTATTTTGCTGTGGCGGTGGTTGGTTTTACTTTGGTATAGATCATTGTAAATTCCTGTCCCATGCCCAGTATTAAAAACCATTTCCAGGAAAACAAAAAATAAACAAACAAACAATAAAATAAAACAGGTAAAACATCATAAGAGAGGGATTGCTTATAACATAGTGAACGTGGAAATAAATGCCCCAGCCTATAAATCTGGAGATTGGGAAGTCAGTAGTCTGTTTCTGACTTCCTGTTGCACTTTGAACAAGTCACCTAAAGTCCTTCGAATATAATGTATCCATTTTTGAGATGGTGTCAATAACATTTACTAATAGGGCTGCCAGGAAGAAAATAATGATAATATTTGCCTATTCAATGAACGATACTTGCTAGGTTTAAATAGTCTAAAATGCTCTACATGCATCATCCTATGTTGTGTTCAATGTGAACGGCACCCCCTGAAGTTGTGCAACTTAGCTGCTGGGTGAAATGTCTTTTCCATGGAGGTAGACTGAGATTCAAACTCAGCAGGATGGCTTGAGAATTCATCGTCTTAACTGCTAAACAACACTGTCTCTCTGAGAATAAAGAAGAGATGATGCAAATAGAAATTTTGAAAGTGCTGAAAATACTGCCCGTGTTGAAATTAAAGCACACTTACTTCCTGGTGTTGCATGACAGAGAAAATTCATTCTCCATGTAAAGTTGTTTTTCTTTTTAAGACTATCGAATACTTTTTTCAAAGCTTAGTCCAATTTCTTTCAAGTCTTCATCTCCAAACTCACCAGTGCCTGGAGAAACCTCCTCAGTAACAAAAGCACTGACAAGTCTCTACTGAATGACACTGCATGAAACCCAGAGATATTATAGCTCAGGTGGGACAGACATAATGGATTTCTCTGTCCACAGGGCAGTGAAAAGATGAGCTGCCACTGGCTGGGTTATTAACCGCACTGTAAGTGCACTAGTGTTTTTTTTAGCATATCCTTTATTCTTTTATGTGATGTAATAAATAAACATATAAAGGGTGTCTAATCATAGCTGCTCCTTTTTAATAGTCTCAAAGTTAACTTCATGGTTTGGTTAGGAAATATAATGGATATTCATCCATCCCTCTACCCCCCATTAACTCAAAAAACATTTGTTGTATTTACTATACACCAAGCATACTGTAGGTTCTAGGGTTCAAAAATAGCGGTAACTGAAGAGGGAGACAAAGCAGAGATAATTAACACTTCGTGGCAAGGGCCAAAGTAAAAGAAGGAATCATGTGAGATGGGAACACCAGGGCCAAACACCAGAACTAAAGGAGGCAGAAAAGGTTTCATAGAAACAGTGACCCCTGATCTGGGTCTTAAAGGATGTGGACGGTCTGTTTAGATAGGCCATTCTTTCGGTGGGGGAAAATGCTCTCCCCACCTCCGACCCCTGCTGAACTAAGTAAAGCAAAATGGCCTCATCTACATCTTCTTTTTAAAAAGTGGTGAAAACCACTTATTTTCTAAGATACTAACTGAAAAGCTTAGTTATCATTAGCAAATAAGACCATTAGCCAAGTCAGAGTGTTAGGTCTGGCAAAGGGTAAACAGGTGGCAAAGAAGTGGCTAAGAGTGGAGAGCGAGAACTGAATTCTAGCCCCTGATGAGACACACATGGTAAAAAGTTCCTAGTAACCTTTAACCGACCTAGAGCTCATTACCATCTAATTAGCATAACATGGGTGGAGATTCGCCAAGGATTCTGGGGTAGACGCATGTGTAGAAAGGGAAACTGGTACATAACCAGTCTCTTGCGTAACCTGTCATGTGATCTGTTCTTATAACCCCAATCTGCCAATCACCCCTAAGGCAGGAAAGACAACCAATCCTGCCAGAAGAAAGGCGGGACAAACTACTGAGCCTATAAAAGGCAGCATTTGCCAGCCTTTGGGCTCTCTCTGTGCTCATGCGGTCTGACGTGTTCCCCTCTCTCTGGAACGCGTTTTCACTTTGTGAGGCTTCTTTCTATACTTTCATGCCTTCTTTTAGGTGATAAACTGTATAAAATTGCTCTGTTTTCTGCCATTGGTTTAACTGGGTACCAGTACTCATTCTTGACACTGGGAACCCGTGGACTAGGGAACAGCCACACAGATGAACCTAACTAGAGTAAATAGGGTACTCTGAGGTTATGAAGGGAACCAGGCATCAGGAGATCCCATTTCATATCCCAGTCTGTCCCAGCCTATAGTACAATTTTGAGCAATATAAACTGATACACCGAGAAGAAAAAAAATTTTCTTAACCTGTTTGAAGTGGATACCTAGAAGGTGTTCAGAATGACCTTTGGGAAGAAGGAAGGATGGAGGGGAGGGAAGGGAGGGAAGGAAAGGAGAAGGAAGAATGGAGGGGGGAAGGGAGGGAAGGGAGGGAAGGAAAGGAGAAGGAAGAATGGAGGGGGGAAGGGAGGGAAGGGAGGGAAGGAAAGGAGAAGGAAGAATGGAGGGAGGAGGGAAGGGAAGGAAACCATTGTCCATACTTGTTGAAAGGAGGATCCCTGGGTAGGATCTGAAAAGAAAGAGAAAACAGAAAAGTAAATCAATTATTTGGAAAGTCCTTCCTGGAGACGTGGAGATCGCCAGTCTTGGAAGTGTGGCAGAGGACTCTTGGGGGAGAGGGCGGTCAGGTGGAGGGAATATTGCCTGGGCAGTGGTGTGGGAGACCAAAGCAGGTTAAGAAAAGAGATGTCAGCCGGGCTCGATGGTTTACGCCTGTAATCCTGGCACTCCGAGAGGCCAAGGCGTGGATAGTTTGAGCTCCGAGAGTTTGAGAACAGCTTGAGCAAGAGCAAGACCCCGTCTGTACTTTAAAAAAAAAAAAGGTAGAAATTGGCTGGACAACTAAAAACACATAGAAAAAATTAGCTGGGCATGGTGGTGCATGCCTGTAGTCCCAGCTACTCGGGAGGCTGAGGCAGGAGGATCTCTTGAGCTCAGGAGTTGAGGTTGCTGTGAGCTAGGCTGATGCCAGAGCACTCTAGCTGGGGCAACACAGTGAGAATGTCTCAAAAAAAAAAAAAATCTTGTATTCCACTTTAAGTTGTTTCCTGTGGGGTTCTCAGCTGTGTTTGATCGTGGTGCTTTTGAGGAATGGAGAAAGAAGTGATCTCTAGTGTGAGCCAAAGCTATATCACCACTGCAGAATGAGACCCACGTGTGCTGTGACCATCATCGCTAGCATCCTAGTACTGAGAACAACACTGGGCACGTACAGGGGCTTCAATAAGGAAGAAAGAGTGAAAAGAGGGTTTGTGAGAAAGTTTCCTATGTGGGAGTATTCGTTAGTATACCTGGTGTGAAAAACAATCTAGTAGTATCCCTTAAAATTACATGTGTGCTGAAATCCAGCAATAACATTTCTGAGAAACTATTTGCCAGAAATTACCAGTATGATAGAATTTGTGTATAGAAATGCTATAGCAGCATTGTTGGGTAGTGGTCACGAAAGAACAGCCTAAACATCAAATGAGGAGAATGACCTAGTGTTCCACAGTAGAGTACAGTATATGTCTAGCTATCTAATATGCTGATATATCAAAAAATTACTGTATGTATTAACCTGGAAAGAATGATGTGATTTAAGTGAAAGAGATCAGTTTCAAAGAAATATGCATAATATAAGCTTATGTTTTTAATAAAGGAAAAGGAAGAGAAAAGGAGTAGGAAAGGGAGGGGGAGAAGCCACAGAGTGAGGCAGAACTCTGGCTCTGGGACCAACCTGCTCGGATTTAAGCACAGGTTCCGCCACATACTGCCTACAGTGTGTGACTTGGGAAGGTTATTTGCCTGTGACTCAGTTTACTTATCTGTATATTGATAAAATCTACCTCATACATTTTATAAAAAGCAAATGAAGTTATTCATGTAGGATGCTTAGAACAATGGCTTGCACTTGATAAGTATTCTCATTGCTATGATGTATTGTTTGGTCATAAGAACATAGACAAACGTAAAAATTTATTCAAATTGTAAGCCTTGTTTTCACAGGCAGCTGGGTCTAGAAGGGGAAAATTAACTTTAGTATACACCATGCTCTATTGTTTAATTTGTTACAAGAAGCATGTGTATTAATATAATTTAAAAATAAAATCCAATAAAATATTTTAAGAGTAAAAATAACAGAAAAAAAATGAAGTGGACCAGCACTACAGTATATTAAGGTGTATCACTGAAACAGGATGGCTCTAGTAATTAAATGTTTTCTAGTGGAATAGAACAAAAAGCTCTGAAATATATAGGTATCAGTAGATACAAGATTTCGTTGTAGGCTGCTACTGGTGTTTCTAATCATTACAGAAAGGTGGGATTACAAAAAATGGTATAGAAACAATTGGTTAGCTCTTTAGGAAAAAACTGCTTGTGACACCTTACACTGAGATAAATATTAGATGTATCAAAAATTTAAGTACTTAAAAAAAGCAAAAGAATATTTTAAATATTTTTTCTGATCTTGAGACAAAGCCTTTTTAAGCATGTACACAAATAAGGAATAAAAATGACCATATAAACATTTAAAACTTTTATACATCTCCTTTATCCAATTTAAATAAAAAGCCATATGTGAATTAAAAGACAAGTGAAAGCCTGGGATAATATTCACATGGAGATTAATCTTTATATAGAAAGATAATTTTAAAAATATGAAAAAGATGAACACCCCAGTAGAAAAAGAATGGACAAAAGTCAGACAATTTGCAAAAGCAGTACAGATGAACATATGAAAGACTGTTCAGGTTTATTAGTAGCCAAAGAAATATAAATCCAAACAAGAAATACCATTTTTGCTTATGACATTGATAACAGATTTTAAAGGTTAACTTCTGGAAGGGAAGACTGCTTTAATTCTTTAAGTGTAATGACACCATCCCAATGGCAGCCGTCGCCACCTGTTGGCGGCAAGCAGAAGTGGCCAGCCTTGCTTGGAGGCATGGCTTTGTTCTTGTCCCAGCAAGCTTGCAAATCAAAAGTTTGGAAGTACAGAAATGTCTGTACCTCTGGGGTGTGGTGTGTGGGGAAATGGTTTTCTCATTCTGTGCTGCCAGAAAAATAAAATTGTAAGTCTACAGAGTGTATTTAGCAATATAAAAATCATTGTGTATTTATGTATATACACACTGATTTAATGAGTCAGTTTGCATGGCATTATAAAGTAAAAAATCTCAAATAGGGGAAAGAATCCATCTGCTATCAACAGAAGATCTGTTAAATAAATTCGTTAACTAAAATGGTGATGTATAAAAACATGAAAAATACTACATCAAGCTAAGCTGTGGAGAATGGAAGGAAATGACAAAGCCCTGTGTACATTGAGTCCAGTTTCTTATTTTGAAAGTCTGAAATTGTATATGCCAAATGCTGAAAGTGGTTATCTCTGGGAGGTAGAAATAGGAATGTTTCAATGTTCTCCTTTCCTTTGTCTGTGTGTGTTTTGTTTTCATATTTTCTGCACTTAATACAACTTTTGTACCCAGAAAAGAGAATTCTTTAAACGACTGGAGGGGCAGGGGCAGGGGAAAAAAGCAAGCGTTCTACAGATTTGCTAAGTTTTTCCAGTCACTATAATAGGCAAAAGTGACAAAATCAAGTGCTGAGTGCTGGAAGCTGGACCATAGCTGATTGTCACTGTAGCTGCCCTGGCGTCCTTACTGCCCCATGGCTCCAGGCTGAGCCCTGGTTCTCTCCAATCCACTTTTATAGAAGCCTCCAGTGTCCGAAGTCTGTGCTCCTGTCCATCTGCCTCTGCGGAACAGCAAGCCCTCCCACTCCTGCTTGCCTTTAATTCTCATTTCAAAGCCCCTTTCCTCTAAAAGGTTTTTCCAAGTTTGCCTACTATCCTGTGCTAATTCACCAGCACTGTCTGTGATCTTGGGTGAATCAACTTTCCTGAGAGTAAGTTTTCCCATGAACTGAAAATAAGAGTACCTATGTCATAGGGTTGTTGTAATGATTAAATTAATTTTAATATATGTAAAATGCTTAAAATAATGCCTAGTAAATAGGTAAACCACAATAAATGCTGGCTATTCTTAGCGATTGATTGCTCTTATTTCACTATTTTTATCCTGAGTCTGTTTTATCCAGCACCCTCAAAGGTCTTAATAGGTATCTTGTTTTCTATAAAGAAAAAGCCAAGTGAAAAGACCATCCTAAACAAAATGAATACATCTCTTTATTGCAAAATTAATAGGATCTACACTAAATCTGAATGAGGGAGACAATGTCGAGGGTTTTCCAATAAACTTCTATTTGAAAAAAGTCCCTGGACTCCATTTCTGAAAGTAGCTTAATAAATGGCTGCATTTCACTTTCAGAAAAGGTGTATTTGTTCATTTATCATAGATTTGTTTCCTCCCCTATTCACTCCTGTTTAGTAAAAGACCGCTTTTATTTTTTTTTAATTTTTAAATCTATTCATTAGTTCTTAAAAGCACTTTGAGATAAGGGGAGAGCTTGCCTTTAAATGCATTGCATTTCTAAGGCATGAAAACTTCTTTCTTGCCTGGCTCATGTGGGCTCATGAAAACTTTCTTGCCTGGCTCATGTGGGTTTGAAATAAATTTTTATTGAATGGAAGAATGAGCAGATGAATGCAAGAAAAACTATCTCACAGTCTAAAAATCACAAGAAGTTGTTCTGGAAAGCTGACTAAAGCGGAGGTTCCGGGAAGGGAAGCTGCATTCTAATATTAAAATGCATGTACTGCATATATAATTTACACTGTCGTGGACGTGTTTTTAGAAATTTAACTCAAGAAAGGCTTGCAAACAGCTCAGAAATACCCAGCACATCTGTGTCATGAAGGATACGCCCAAAGACACAAGACAAGAGCTGACTCAGGCAGTGATCATAGTTGCCTCCTCTGTTTGGGTTCTTGGCCTACACTGGCCAAGACATGGGCTTCTTGACTGATTTGCAGGCTTGAGAGAGACACGTGCAAGTGGTCTGAGCTTGTAAGCTTGGGGGCTTACCCAGTCCTCAGTTGATAATCTTTACTCTTGTTCCACCTGTAGCAAGGCTTCTGAGTTCCCTGACCCTTTGTTACCCAAACAATTTGTGTTTAGACCCGGGACCAGGACTATTATCTAAATTACAGGATGCTTGGGGCTGCCTGCCCTTTGCAGATGATGGATACAGATTAGCTGATCTAAACAATTAGTTAAGGAACAATCTGATCTCTGGTGACAATTAGGATGTTTAAGGCATCTTGCTGACAGCTATGGTGACAGCGGACAGTAAAACTACCCCTCACTGAAATCAAGAAACTGGATCCTTCTGATTTACAGGCAGTCCCTCCAACCCCCCACCCCACATGGCCTTTTTTAAAGGGCTTAAAGAATGATGGGGCCACTGCTACATAGTGGGAAATGTAGGAATGGCAACCTATAATTGTAGCTGAATCCTTTCTCAGATCTAATGATTCAGAGGATGAAAGCAACGGGGGAAAACAAAACTGATAGCATATGCTTCTCCTGAAATAAGCTCATCTTAAAATGTGAGTGAGATATTTTCAGAGACAGCACGTGTGGAGATTCCCCCAGCTTTTAGTTTTCCTAAGCATCACAGTGTTCTGCAGCTTACAGCTATACACTCTTACCCTTTACTAAATAAGTTTTAGAACAACAGAGTTTAGAGAAAATACTTTAGAGAATTTAGAAATCCTAAGATGCCAACAGAGCACTACTGTTTTGCTACCTCTCTCAGAAAGGAAATATTTTAATCATAAATGCTCTGAAGAATTAACTCTTTGAATTTAAAAATTCATGTCTATTTACATAGGACTGTTTCCCAATGCCTCTATCAATTGAATAAGCCTGCGAATGTGTTCCAAGCTGGCTCCTTCCCTACGGAAAAGAACACATTTCTCCAGAAAGGATTTTTGAGGAATCTGTCCAAATCCTAAATCCCTCCTTTCCCCAAGAGGAAAAAATGGGGAGGGAATTGGGACATGGATTTCTATTTCAACTCTTCTTTCTTAGATCTTTGAATTACAGGATATTAAAAATAAACCTAGAAGACATTGCAATGAATTTTCAGAGCAGCTGGAAAAGAAACCATAAAACGTGTGATTACAATCAGCAAAGTGTGATAACAGCTGAACGCATTAGACCCATCCTTAAAAAGCCAGACCCCGCCCCCTTCCCCTCTTGGGCCTGTTCGATAGAGAAGGGATGTCACACAATACAATCCAAACACGTTCTCTGTCCATATTGGGTTAAGAAAATATAGTGCTGGTCATTGTCCTCAAATGACAGACATCCACAGATGGAAAGTGGGAAAATCTGATTTCCAGGGTGCTGCTCGTTCCACTCAGCAAATTCTGTTGGTAAAACGCCCACCTGCACCAGGCTCTGGCCTGGGTACTATAAAAAACAAATTCTTCACCGTGATCACTCTCCTCTAGAAGCTTAGAGAATTTCTTTGTATGGCTTACTTTGGTAATGATAATGAAAGGAAAGTCCTAAGGGCATGTAACTTTTGTTGCTTTCCTTGTTCAAGTAGGGAGAGTTCTCCATTAAAGGAGTCTTGTTCTCTTTAATGTAGAACACTTAAAAATTGCCCTGTAGAAGGAATGTCTTTTTTGATGCGTGAATATTATATTTCAATTTTCCAAATTATATGAATGCATTTAGAAGTTATTTAAGCAACCAATGTGGAGGAAAGCTAAAGATAAAATTGGTTCAATGAAAATAGTTGTAGAATTTTGAAGTGTCTGCCTTAAACTGTAATTTAGTTTTAATAGCCTAAGTATAAAAATTCAGTTTTACATTGTGAAAATTCTTTTACTGTCTTACAGGCAAATTTTTAAAAGGAAAGTTTTTAATCTCTAGGAAGTTACAACTATAATGTATATAAACAGAAAGTCAAAGAAAGACTGGGCTTAAATATATATGAAAAAGTTTATGCCCAAATATCGAAAGAGAATACCAAAGGAGACACCATACATCTAACTCTTATGTTCAGGTTTTCTCCCATTATTTTGAGATAATAGACAAAAGTCTTCTATATTTAACGGCCTTCATCAGGAACTTATTTTCAATGTACAAAATTAAATACATGATCCTCTCAACATGATCCTCTCAAAAAGATACTTTTTAAATTTTAATTTCTATAGATATACAATAGACGTATATATTTATGGTGTGAATGTGCTATTTTGATACAAGCATACAATATGTACTGATCAAATCTGGGTAATTGGGATATCATCTAAAACATTTCTTCATGAAGAATACTTTCTTGAGGTCAGGAGCATCAAAGTTTTTTTAGTATAGCTTTTGGTTTCCTTTTCAAATATCAATATTTCCATAGAAAATAATATAAATTATCAACATTTAAATGTTAGATTTACTATTTCAGCTCTATTGAATATATAAACCTAACATTGAGATATCAACAAATGGTTCTAAAGGTAGCCTTTATATTTCCAGAAATTTAGAATCTCAAAATTAATCCAAATAGATCTGGTATCAATTTACTCTTATTAGAGACCCTCCCTTCCCCCTGAAAAAATGCTTTTCTATATCAATCAATTTTATATAAGCTAACGTTTATTTACTTCTGCATAAAGAATGGTCTCTTTTTTAAAAAAATTTTAAAGTTAGGATTAGGTATTTTTATACTGAAAGAAAACTTTAAAAATTTATAGTTGCTTGACAAGAACTTATATACATAGACCTCCACAACAACTTTATAAGTATTAAACTATTTAGAAAATATAAAATAATCAATGTAATGCTTAATAAGCAAGTTCTTTAAAAATGATACAACCATCAATAATCAGGTTTTCTAAGAGTATTTAATAATTTGGAAAAGTGTTCCCATGATATGATATTAGTCAAACAAATAGGATGAAAAGTGGTAGATTCGGTACGATTCTAAGTGTTCATATGGGAGGATAGTTTCTTCCTGGCAATGGAAGATGTTGACGGCTGCCCAGACCACTGTTTTTAAGAAGGCTTCATTTTAAAATGAATCATATGTATTTTTGTAGCTGTGAACCTTATCCTCTATGCTTCTTTCCCTTTGAAAATGGAGTGCTCTCTTTTTTCTTCTTTGCGAAGAGCAATATATCTGCCCAGCTAAACAATAAAAATGATTGAATTTATTTGAGGACTAGAGTTTAATTTGTAAGTTTATTCCAAGACTTTGCATCTTTCTTTAATGCTTTTCACAGGACATAGTCCAAAGTGCTAACCTAAAAGAGGCAGGCTTGAAATCTTCACTTATTTAAAATGTGGTTGCCTTTCTTTTAACATTAAAAAAAACTAATAATTTTAAATCACTTTTAGTGCCTAGATTTTAAAACGGTATTATATGGCATCATTTTTTAATGAGTTAAAACTGGAAGTTTAGGTATGAGCGGGTTTTTTTTAATCTAAAATATTTACAGGAAACAATTCAAACTTCGAAATTATGTGATAGTGCTATTATTCCTTTTATCCTAAACCTTCATTTCTATCACCTGCATAAACATACTTGAGATAGCTAAGTATACAAATGTCCAACTGATTTCTAATTGCCTTATTATTTTCATCAATGCTGACGGTCAGTGGGTTTTTAATGTAAATATTTTGCATGTACAATGAGAAAGAGCTACACGAGTGAGAGCTTGAAGGTTCACTCTCCGCTGCCTACAACAGCGCTTGGAGCGCCAAGGCGAGCAAATCTGGGCCTTAGAGCGCCACCCCATGGTAGACTTAGCGAAGGGCATCGTGGGGATTGCTCTGCCCTGGAGCCCAAATTCTCCACTTTGTCCGTGTAAATGAGCTTCGTTCACTTGAACTATATTAAAAATCAGCAGCTTTGAATAACTTACTTTTCTGCATTAGTGGTTAAGCAATTGATGAATTTAGGAGTCCTTTTTAGGATTTCGTACTCTGACTTAAAGAACAGTCTTCTCCCCGGGCCCCAGATACAGTAGAAAATGTGTGGGGATCTGAGTAAATAGTCACAACAAAGAAAGCCTTGTGAGCTTGTGCTGCGAAATTCACTCCCACAAAAATTCTAGTTTGTCAGTTCCAATACCTACCATAAATATTCATAATGTCTCTATATTGTTACTTTGCAAAGGATCATAATGTTGGCTAAAATTGCCAAAACCAATAAACAGCAATAAATGCAATTAAACCTTCTGGGATGTTAAAGCAGAATTTGCATGTGTGGGTCGTTAAACTTAGAAAATTAGAAAATTAGGAACAGTACAGACCAGGATGAGAAAATTAGGAACAAAAAGCAAGCCACTGTGAAATGGCAATTAAATTCTCTCGGGGATTAAAGACATTTTTTAAAAGCTACACATCCCTTCCATTTTCACCCCAGGGATTTCTTTCAGAGAAAGTAAAAGAACATCATCTTTCCTGATTTCATTCTAAAATTATCTTTTAGGGTAACACACATAATTGAAATTCTACTTGTCATTTATCTGCATTAGCGGAGTAGAAATACGTTAATAACACTAACTCTAAGGCTATTTGTTTGCATCAACTTTTTAAATATTTTAAATTGTTACCTTTTTCAATCTTAGCCTTCAAGACTCCCACACACAATGGGAAGAAATCATTTACAAATGTGGCAAGCCCTGGCAGAGGCATGACTTCCAGTGATTCTGGAGGAAAAGAATTGGGACAAGAGTCGGACCCCAGGAGCTTTGTCTAGCATTTCTGTATCCCCACACCCTCTCTCTGCCAAAAATCTTCCAAGTCAACTTCACAAATGTCTTTTGCAGGCATAATTGGGGCAAAAACCAACAACATCGGGGAAGGGGATGTAAATTCTGTGAAGAAAAGAAAAAGTCAAATAATGGAAAACTTCCCAGGGAAAGAACTTGGAAAATTGGACAGGAAGACTAGCAAAATGGCATTTTTCTGCCCATTCACCCCTCTCTCTAATGACTTCTTTTCTGTCAACAGAATTGCCACTTATCTCTCAGGATTTCTCTTTCAGGAATGGTGATGATAATGAAGAAAGTATTTTTAAGGAGTAGAGCCATTGTTTGTTCTGCTCTGTCCTTACCCTTGAAGAGAATTTCCCTTATTGTTACAAAACTTTTCAATTTAAAGATATTATGTGTTGATGGAACTGTTGTTTAACAAGTGATTTGTAAATGTACAAATCAAGGACACTGTCAAAATAAAAGATGATTTGAAATAAATGGAAGAAAAACAGTCCTTTTTATACTTCATAGTCCAATTTAACGCTGCTATCCCTTTTTAAAAATTGTAGAATATAGTATACCCAGGGAAGAATACAGAAAACATTTGCTGTGTAAAGAACAATAATGAAATAAACTAGACTATAACCATCTACTGATTAAGAAATAAAACATTGCTCCACTTTAGAAGTTCTCTACTACCCTTTCATTATGCTACCTCTCTGTATCCTGACTTCTGTGATATTCATTCTCTTGTTTTGTTTTTAAAATATGGCTTTACTAAGTAATAACTGAATTATTCTGTATGTTTTTACCTACTGACTATTCAATGCTACTTGGGAGAAGTCCATTTCCCCCAAGGTGGAATTTCTAGAGAGGTCATACACTCACTCCCAGCTTTTTCCTAGCCCAAAGACTCAAGTTTCCTAGGATCCATGTCCCCTTCCCAAGAAGACTTCGATATTCTTAATTCCAGTTTACTCTGAGATTCTTAGGCTGTAGATGGCAGGGTGCATGTTAATAACTAACAACCAGTGCATTCTACTGATGATCTAAGCATGCCTGCCCTGGGTCTAGGCTAATGTGTAGCAAGAGCAGGTGGACAGCCATAATATGTGACTTCAAGGCATTAATTAGACCCATCATTCTGTTATCTCAATAGGTCTCAAAATCAGCTTGATGCCTAAATGCTATAATTTGGAGCTTTATTGTTTTGATCTAAGGCTATGTTTTAAAAGCAAGTAACTCTCGGATAGGCATCCTAGTCTGCCTTATCAGCTATGCATTCTTGACTGCAAGAGAAGGTCTTAGGCTGGTTTCTGGGTTCAAGTTTTCAGAGGGCACAAGGTGAAGCTATCAGGACAGAAGAGCTCATTAATGGGACCTCTTAAAGACATGCATTTGATGGCTGAAAAGCCCAGCAGGTAGAAAAGAGAAGTGCTTTGAATATAATATGCACGTCAGCAGGCACCTGTCCTGTTTCAACTTTGGATGGTGATGGTGTTTGACTGTAATGTATGCTGGCTGCCTGAGTCAGGTGGCACAATGCCAAGTTTTCTTAAGTTTCTTCTGGAGTTTTGCTATGAAAGGGAACCTATAAGCCAAGAGAAGTTCAGTGAGTAAAATAGTGCTGAAAGAAAATAACTGAAAGAATAATTTGACAACATTTTGGACAACCAAGCTGCAAACATCACCTTCTCTAGTTAACACTCTAAAGGCTCTTGCAAAAATATATATACATATGTTTTCATTAGCAAGAGGTGCTCAAGAACTTTAGAATTCCTCTAGCAATACAGGGTCCCTAATACTGCCCAGGGCAACCCCACTAGACAGAGTCCTCTTGAATCAACATCTCTGAGATTAGAGCTTGATTTAGCTCCTAAATTTCCCAACAAACCCTGCCTTAAACCCTTCCATTAAATTAGAGAAATTAGAGCTGGCACAGGCAGAAATGGTGTGCAGGAGTCAAGAACTATGATTTGCAAAGGTGAGTTGAGAAAACCAATAAATTTGTGTTTCTATATCCTAGGAAACTGTTCAGCCCGTTGAACAGGTAAAACCCAAGGAGTCTTCTTTAAACCAGAAAACCCAGGGCCTATATGGACCAGCCCCCAATTGAGCCCTTGTACAGCAGTTGCTAACCTTGACTGTGCATTGGAATTACCTGGGGAGCTTTAACAAATAGATTTTTGTGTTCTTCCCTTAGAGATTCTGATTTAATTGGTCTGTAATGCAGCCCACGTGGGTATTGGGAATGCAAAAGATGTTCCAGGTGATTCTAATGTGCAGTCAAGATTGGGAACTACTGGGCTAATCACTACAGAATTGACCACATTTTATGGTCTCAATCAAGGATAACAGAGGTTAGGGGGCGTAGGGGTTTGTTCCCAGGCGCTATGTGTAGTAGGTTACATGGTGACCCTCAAAACTTATGTTCATATCTTAATCCCAAGAACCTGTGAATGTGACCTCATCTTGGGGGGAAAAAGAGTTTTTGTAGATATAATGAAGTTAAGGATCTCAAGATGAGATGATCCTGGATTATCCGCGTGGGCCTTAAATTCAATGACAAGAGTCCTTGTAAGTAGAAGGCAGAGGCAGAGACTGGAGTGATGCAGCTGCAAACCAAGCAACACCCACAGCTACTAGAAGCAGGAAGAGGCATGGAAGGATTATCCCGGAGAATTTGGGGGGGACTGAAGCCCCATAGATACCTTCATTTCAGATTTCTGGCCTCAGAACTGTGAGAGAATAAACTTACGTTGTCAGTTTGAGGTAATATATTTTGGTAGCCCTAGAAAACTAATACATTCATTGTTCAACTGTTTTGTTGATATTAGCTCATTTAATCCTCACAAAAATCCCTATGAGAGAGGTATTATAATCCTTATTTTAGAGATGGGGAAAGTAAGGCTGAGAGAGACTGACCAGCTTGCTCCAGACGCAAAGCTAATAGTGTTACAGCTAGCATTTCAACAGCTAGCATTTAAACCTGACCAGAGCCATGCTGAGTGGGCTAAAACTCAGAACATAGGACCTTCCAGAATATTTATACCACTTTGACTTGGATCTGATAAGTCCAAATACACACCTCTCACTTGCAAGGTCCATATGCTGCATCTTTAAATGAGCTTTTATTAATAGATGTAGTTTGTGTGAATGATTCTTATCTCTTCACACACAGTCAAATATGCAGTTGGAATTAGATACCTGGAAGCAGGATGTTAACATTCATACACTAGTGCTTGCTACAAAGATTTCCCAAGCCTTGGGAGACTGGCACATCTACGCATGTTTAGAGGTCTTCAAAATTGCTAGACTCGGCCGGGCACGGTGGCTCCTGCCTGTAATCCTAGCACTCTGGGAGGCTGAGGTGGGCGGATTGCTTGAGGTCAGGAGTTCAAAACCAGCCTGAACAAGAGTGAGACCCCGTCTCTACTATAAATAGAAATAAATTAATTGGCCAACTAAAAATACATAGAAAAAATTAGCGAGGTATGGTGGCACATGCCTGTAGTCCCAGCTACTCGGGAGGCTGAGGCAGGAGGATCACTTGAGCCCAGGAGTTTGAGGTTGCTGTGAGCTAGGCTGATGCCACGGCACTCACTCTAGCCTGGACAACAAAAGTAAGACTCTGTCTCAAAAAAAAAAAAAAATCGCTAGACTGGGCTACATGTCTCAAAACTTGAATTGCACTTTTAGCGCAGTTTCTAAGATCTAGAATCTACCATTTGACTTTCTGTATCTCAGGGTCCTCATCTGTAAAATGGTCATGGAAACTCTGTACCACTAAAGGTTATTTGTATGAAAATGCTTTGAAAATGATAAAGCTCTCTGCAGATGTATGTTGTGAGTGTGTTTGCCATGGTTACTGCTGAAAACAATAGCAGGCACTGTGATTTTAAAGACCATGAAGGGTGGAGAAATGCAATTTCTTTTTAAAATTAAGAACTGGGTGTTCAAATAGTAAAGAACACGTTGCATTCCCACAGCCATTTAGTCTTTACAAGCCTCTGATCTCCAGAGACTTATGTAATTGACTTAATGTGATTAACGGTGCAAATAAACTTATTTGATAAAGGAATTGTCATGATTCTGGTGGTTTATGTAAGAAATTTACTCTTAGTTTTTTTCTTTACCCCAAATCATTCTCATCTATTTTAAACTAAAAACCAACAGATATGTTGAACTTTTAAATAAATTCAATGAAATGCTTTCTTCGTACAGAAAGCAACATGTTTTTACACACACACACAGATGAATTTTAAAAATAAACTTCAAATTGGAGGATAACCATAATGATGAGAAAGCATTTTATTAATAGCACCAATTGTAACTGTGAATAGCAATACAGACAACATATGATTTTATAGAAAAAAGTATTTTATTACAACTTGGACAAAATTTTCAGAATGTGGTTGCCAGAAGAGGGTAATAACAATTTTATTAATAAAGTTAGCCATCTAAACTGTGATTTGATTACTAGTGCTTTAAATTAAGAGAGTCTTAATTGGATACCTAACATCTAACTGATGGAAATCCAACATAATTACATAATATTACATGATATGCTATTAAATAGCATGAGACAGGAAGGGATGGGAATAAAGGGTAGAACATATGGTAGTTCACATTTCTTTATGACATTACATTAAATTAGAAATCTACCACATTTTGACTACATAAAGTTTCAAAAATATCACTGTAAAACTGTTCTTGTTTGTTTCAAATGATATTTTCATTTGCATATAAATTCATTTCTTTTTTAGATACAGCCTATATTATACAAACGGATTAAATTTTGCTATAATGTTACAAGAAAAAAATCATTTTTCTTAACACATGAGAACAAATGCTTCTACACCTTTTTAGACTAATTTGATGCAGCAAAATGGAAATTCTGGTCGCTTTCTCAAGAAATATAGTGGCTTCCCCCCCCTGTGCAATCACTTTATTTTTGCTTGTGCAACACCAAGCCTCAATTCTCTCTCTAAATCATGCTTTGGGAAATATCCAAATTTTCAGTATTCTGAAATCCCTGGGGTGCAGTATTTTAAACCTTTACTGCATAAAGGGGCTTTTTCAGAAAGCTATCACAACATCATAGAAAATAAATAAAAAAGATTAAGTTCGGAAATAAACACTGATCACAACATTATGAAATGTCCTGATTTTTGTATCTCGCGTTAGCCAACAAAAACAAGGGAGAACGTGATAATAGACATGGATCAGAATCTATTCTTCTCTTAGATAACACTGGTGTTGCTAAACAGAAATCTCCCCGGTCCTTGAAATGATTTAGGTTTTATTAACCCCTGATTCCCATCCAGGGAGTTACAAAATTACTTCTCATTTTATGAAACACACTATTTGGAAGTCTGAAAATGTGATGCTATTCGACAATCAAGGTTTAAGTTAGCTGTGAAATTGCCTGTTTGCATGACAAAGTAAGAGTTGTGAACTTCAGTGTGAAATCATTTCATGGTCACATTTCAGTCTCCTTCGTGTTGCATAAGCATTAATTTATGAAACTATATTTTACTTAAAATGAGGGGAAAAAAATCTAACTTTTATAAGAAAATAAATTTGCCTTTGGATAATACTTTCCTGTGATCTGCATAGGATTTGCTCTCCAGCTTCTTGTCTGTTAGCCGGTTTAAATATCCATTCTGAGGAATCCCGCAGGTCCTGCCTGTTGCAGGGTGCAGAAGGCGCCCACCTCCACCATCGCCAGGGCCACGGCTCCTGCTGAACACTTGTGCATGTGCCCGAGGCATCTTTCAGCAACAGTATCAGATTTGCTTGTGGTTCTGAAGTAAATGTTTTCAAGGTCTGTCACCTTGATTTTCTTAAAGGTGATGGGACTAAAGCATTAACTAAAGTTGGAAAAAAACTAATCTATAGGTTCTAAAATGTTTGGAGTTTATAATCACCAATCTTTTGCAGGCTTTTATCACTTGCTTTCACATGTTATATCTACAATTAATCAGACGTTAAGTAAGACACCTCAGATGTTTTCAAGTACTTAGCATATCATTTTTGTGCCTATAATACTTAGATTTTAGGCAAGGCAGCTAGATTTAGGATTTTTTTTTCCTTTTTTTTTTTTTTTGGTCATTTTAGGAAACACTTTGCCTCACTTGCTCTGGGTAGGATCAAGAGTTTTCAGGGAATATAATCTGAATATAAAAAATTTTCCCAGTTGATGCCAGCCTCAGTGATTTCACAATCTCTTAAAATCATCTATTTCCAGAAACCAGCAGACTAGAAACTAATTTTGTTAAATTTATATTGACTTTCCAGGATTTTGCAATAGGCAGGCTATCTTAGCCTTGCTTTAGTACTTTATCTTAAATAATATTCACACAACTAAAAAACACTGCTCTAAAATTTAAAAAATTGGGAGATGTATATGCAATGTATGCATGGATAATATATACATAGCATGCAATTTCAGAACAAAAACTTAACTCTTTTTGCACACTGCCTGTACTCCTCCCCCATGCTCCCCGCTTATTTTTGCTTAAAGGAAACAACATCCTTTGGAGACTGAGCTACTTGGGTGAAATATGTACTTCTTACCAATACAGATTCTGAATCACTGAGCTAAGTGCAAAATTTAATTAAGTGGCAGGAGCAATCTAGTCTTCCCATGAAGAGGTCCTGGTCTTCTGATAGGTGGGTGAAACAAAACAAGTGTATGTTGCAGGGCCCCTACGCAATGCAGCCGAATTGTGTGTGGTCTGGGTGGACGTTTTTTTGTCATCCTGTTTGGGAACCAGTTCAGGATCTGTTTCTGTTGGCACTTTCCTCCTGTTGTGAATATATTAGTACATTTCTCAAAGTCTCTGCAGACCTGAAAAGCTGGTAATTTAAACCCTGCGGCTATGACAGACAGTTCTCTTCCATCGGTTCAAGCACGGGTGATGGGATTTCTCAAAAAGGAAGAGAAGATATCTCAAAAGCAGAAGAAATAGTACTGGCCCAGAGTTAGCAGTGAGTTCTTATCTGTCTTTCAGTTTTTACCATAAATGTTCAAGAATGCTTTATCTCTAGCCTGAAAAAGTTATGAGAAAACCATATCTTGTGCTTGGGTTCTTAAGCTAATTTCTGAGCCACAGCTTTAAAAAATGAGATGAGAAACACAAAGTTTTCTATAGGCGATAAAACATCAGATCCTTATGAAAGTCTTATTTACACCCACACTTATGAACTGTTTCTCGCTCTCCACTCTGTGCTGTTTGGTAGAGCCACTGGAAGATTTCATTTCCTCCTTCATCACACTGAGCTCATTAATATGCAGTTATGTGGAAAGATTTTTATTAAATAAATTTATATTTGTCCACAAGGCAACTGTGTTCAACAGTAAAAAAAAAAAAAACTATACAGATATTCTGCTATTTACAAACCTATTCCTAACACATTTAATACATAATCAAATTTTACTTTAAGGCACTAAAGCTTCCTTTTATATTCTACAATTATTTGATAAATCCAAAAATCCCAGGGGTCAAGTGAATGCCAACTACTCCCCAATATGTTTTTGCAGATAAATTTGTATGTTGACTTATTTCCTGCACAATGATTTATACACATAGTGGCATTATTCTTCATGTTTTTAAGAGCTAACAGCAGCAAAATGATATATGTGGGCAAACTTTGATTTTTCCAAAATGCCTAAAAACAGCATATTGCATTCAGGTGTCAGTCCTAATGGTTCTCTGTATGTTCATTTATGTGAAATTTTGCACTCATTGAAATTAACTGTCCACTTAATACTGTAAAACAGTATAACCACAACATAAGCAATTCACATTGGCCACATCTGCAAATATTTTTTTTCCTCCAAATTTCAGTCCAATCCATTAATGAAGATGTGATTGTTTCTCTATGACCTTTTAGCTCCCTCCAAAATCCTAGGAGACATGCTGCCTCTCTTCCTAAGCCTACTGCACCACACATGTTCCCATTCACACTGAGCATCTCTTATCTCACTTCCCTATTTAGGGGAGGGTTCAGGACTCCCCCAGATTCGGGGTTGAAAATGAAGCGTAAATCTTACGGGCTAATAAGCGCGGCAGTTACTTCAATAAAATGTTACTTAAAAGTCAATAGGCTGCACATGTTAAAGACATTAGAGCTGTTAACAGACCGTTGTAAAGCAGGCAGAATCTTTAATAACCTGCATGCAACATTGAGCCATTCTATTTTCAGCTCAGGGCAGGTTTAGATCTGGCACTGAGGCACCAGACTTGGGGTATGAGCCACTCTTGCATTCTCAGAAATTAACAATCCAAAAAGACTGGATCCAGCACTAAAATCTCAGTGCTCTGGGAAAGCTTAGAACCCAGAGAGTTTTGCCTCGCCCCTATCTTCAGCTTAGAGACAGTCCAACAGCTTGAAATCTCTAAGGTCTGAATCTCTTAGCCTTCAGCCTGAGAGGCACAGACACAGAACTGTTAATGAGAGCCGGCTGCAGACTTCTGCAGAAAGGGGGCCAAACCCAGGGGCACCTTTAGTGCCTACTTCCAGAACCAAACTGTCAGCTCAGAGATGACTAATTATGAGGGAGGTATAGTAGTATAACAGCAAAAGGAAAACTGGACAAAATTAGTTCCTGAAGCATTTTATTCTTCTTTCCTCCTGAAGGAAAGCAAGACACTAGTTTTGTCTAAGGAAATTTCTTCCATACTTCCCCAAACTTGAACATTTGTGTTGTAAACAGCTATTGTGAGCCACACCTAAATACACAAATATCAAACATACTGGTGAAGTTCACAGAACATTATTGCCTAGGGGGCGATACTGCCTGCCTTTCTGATGTATCTGGGCTCTTTCTTTTACAGAACAAGTAGTTTTCTAGATGGAGAAAAAGGTAATGAAGAGAAACATTTTCTTTCTAGTTCAGGAAGCTTTTAAATTTGTCAAATTAAAGATTTTTTGTCTAAATTATTAAAACTGATTAGAAATTCTATTCATAAGTTTAAAGTAATTAATAACATTTCCCTTATGGTAATTCATCTTATATCCCAATCATCATTTTTGTTCATAGATAGAACTTGCAGATCTCCCAAGTTGTGTAAACCAAAAGAAGAAAGTAATCTCAATTGAAAGCTTGAGAAAGCCCTGTTATTTAAAGTAAAAATAATTTGGAAAGGGAAGAAGAGGGATAAATGAGAGACTTGGTTAAAACAGAAGACTATTATAAAAAGAATGTAATAACTATATAGAAATGTTTTACATTTGGAAGTTCCAATAATCTCACCACTCAAAATCATCTATATTTTTGTGTCATGTATTCCATTTTAGTCTTTGTCCTCGGGCATATGAATTAATTCGATCATAATAAACATAACATTTTGCATTTGTGTTTTTCACTTAACATTTTATCAAAATTATTTTTTCATATTTCTTTATGATCACTTATAATCCACTGAGTCGAGGCATACTAAATGTAGCCATTCTCTAACTGTACATTTATGTTGCTTGTTGATTTTTTGATACTTTATTTGAAGTGCCTACTCTAAGATCAGCCTTACAGATGGGAAACGATAAGAGGGTGTGAGAGAAGTGGATGCAAAAGAGAATGTCTGTGAGGGGGCGAGGGATCACAGTGTAGTTGTCCCTCCAGATCATTCCTCCAAGACCCCTGAAGAGTTCTGAGGAAGAACATCAGGGAAGCAGATGATGTTGGCCATAATAAGTAAGTAGGAATATATAACAAATGTTGAGGAAGTAATGTGGTAAAAATGGGGCAGAGAGGATAAAACATGAGAAGATTCTTGCGGTCCCCCAAAGATAGAACCAACAAAACAACAAAAACTAGAATGAGCAAAGAACCTTGGCATCCAACTTGGGAAATAGTGTCACATATAGCTAATGGAGTTGAGGTGTTCCCCGGGAAGTTTCACAGAGGGGACTGACTCTGTGCCATGACTGGGAGAGGCTCCGACAAAGCATTCAGGGAAGGAGTTTGGAGAAGGAGAAGGAACTGCATGCAAACGTAGCTCTCCATGAGCATTTTAGTACCTGTTTAGTTGTCTACAGCCTTTGCTCTGAGTTCAGGAGTAGAGCAACTAGTTAGTTCTGCTTCTACCTTTGACACAGCGTGTGGCCTGGGGCAATCTCTTTTCTGTTCAGTTTTCCCCCAACTATCACACAAGGTAATGCCTTGGAGCTCTCCCCTGGTCTATTGTGTGGGTTAATGAGGGGTTGTAAAGCATGATATATGTGTAACTGGTGTGGTGTAAAATATTTAACACCTCTCTTGAGAAAGAAAATCCTAATTGTCCACCTGAAACTGTCTCCCTCACCAATTAATTCCAGTTTAGGAGATTGACACAGAGAGCTCCACCAAATCAGGCACAGGCCTATGAAGGGCTTAGACAGGTGAGAGAGTGAAATTCCACCCCCACCCCCCATTCCTGGCCCCCACACACAAAATCACAAGGCCGGTAGGAGGAATTACTGCCCGCAATAGAGCAGCCAACCTGCCCCTGTGCTTTGCAGGTAATATTTTCATAAAAGAGGTTTCTTTTTGTTCAGTTTGCCTGGTAAGAACATTTAGAAAGTAACGAGTAGCTACTGAAGCTAACCAGGGACATTTTTCTATCCAGGGAATTTTCATTATGTTCAACATTTGGAAATTTCAGCTAAAGATAATTGCAGGTAAGCGTCCACCAACAGATGTATTCATTTTCCATTGTAGTTTTTTTAAATGGGTACTTGTACACAAAAGACCTCCTTCCTGTATATTTCAGCTCTCCAGGGTACAATTACATGAAATTATTCAGCAGCCAAGTTTGCTTTGTATCACTTGACTGGGTAAGGACACAGAGAAAGCTGCTCCCCATGGCACCGAAAGCTGCAAATCTTTTTTGCTTAAATGTTTAACAGCCACATTCATCACAGTCTCATAACAAGGCCCCCCACAGACAGCATAGCTCACTTGTTTTCACCCTACTGTTAAGAGTTTACCAGAAAGACCAACCTAGGTCATAGCGTTGATTTTTCTATTTCAACTAACTGTAACTAACATTGGGTTATAATGGTCTCAAATGTTCTACTTTGGACTGGTCTAACACAAATTGATTTTTCTTACCATTTGCTACTTCCCAGTACTAGCTACAGTTTACATGTTCTTGCATAATATTTACGTTTTTGTGTAGCAAGATCTTAAATAAGCTATGACCAATTTAAAACAGTAATGCTATCTTACACAGTACTTGAAAAAGTATTTTACAAGTTATAAGGCACTTCAATATGTTGTGTATTACTTTTTTATCATATTGGTCATCCATTTTCTTATTTCAATATATTTAGCAGGGACAGTACAGTTTTATTATGAATAGTGTACATTGTACCCAATAAGTAATTTTTCATTCCTCACCATCCTCCCACCCTCTCACCTTTGGAGTCTTCACTGTCTATTATTCTACTTTGTACACATGGTTTAGTTCCCACTTATAAGTGAGAATATGCAATATTTGATTTTCTGTTCCTGAGTTACTTAGGATAATAGCCTCCAGTTCCATGCAAGTTGTTGTGCATTATTTCATTTGTTCCTTGGAATAATTCAGTAGAGTATGTTTCGTGATAAGATAACTGATTATCAGAAAACATCTTATTTGCTTCTGTTTTCTTTCATAATAATTTAACAGAGCTGAGCAAAGAATTTATTCCTTTAACCTTCAAACTCCTGCTTCAGAATACTAATAAGTTTACTCATTGATTTTGTTTCCTTTTTTAGTTTGGCATTCATTAAAAATGATTGCCAGGATTGAAGTACTTTACATATTATACATTGTCACATTTAAGCACAGGACAAAGAATTTGAAGTTTATAGAAGTCCTTCAATTATTTTCCTCCAGAAAATAGCAAAAGTGGACTTCTGTGTGGATGATACATTTGAGTAAAAATAAAGCCATTCACCCACAAAGATTTTGGCTATAAAGGAGGGAGGTAGAGTTGCCTTCTGAGAGTTAAACTGTAAAACCAAAAAATAATGGAAAATCTTAAAGATTTTTTTTTAGAAGACTTTAGGAAGACACACTGTCACACAGACCAGAGTGAGAATGAGACTTCATTACAGGGATTTATATGAATAAAGAAAAAAATAGAGATCCACAAAGTGATTGGTTCCCCAAGGAATTCTCCGATGGGGACACCAATAGAGGTGCATATTCATGGGGAAGGGACTGCTGCTGGCTCCGGGACTAAGTTTACCCTTTCAGGGTAATCGGGTCCCTCGCTAACAACATGTGAGTTATAAACTAAACCACGTGCTCTGATTCCACAGACCCCAATACCTCTTCTAATGATGGCATGGCTTTCCTCCCAGATGCTGCCAGGAAAGAACAGACTAATGACACTGCTGTCAGTGCTTATAGATCTTATGATAAAATAATGATAGTGCCTTATTTTATACATCCATCTCTATAAATTCTCTGAATTTGAATATGGGTCTGTAAGTCAGCCACAAGCAACATTCTATAGCTGCAAACTTGAGGACTACAGTCTAGATTGCTATAAAGTCACTATGGGAAATGCCAAAACCATGCTCTCTCACAAGGTGCTTTTTCTTTTTCTTTCTTTTATTTATTTTTTTGGTTGAAATGTTAGCTCTATTAAAAAGGTTTTTATCCATGAGAACATTACTTGCTTCCACATAAGACTAAAGGTCATGCTAGACCATGACAAGATACTCAAGACACTCTCAGTGTCTTTTTTTAAAAAAGCCTTATGGAAATAAGAATAAAACTTACAGATGAGAGAAAGGAATCCCAAAGAAATGCAATGACTTATTCAATGCCATTCAGCTAATTAGTTATCAGAGCCAGAAGTAGACTTCAAATTTCCTTCCTGTGCAAGGCTTTCATATTTTCCAAGGAATTACTAATTGTTTGAAGCATTCAAGAACACAGGTGGATTTCATTTGACTCTTTGCATTTCCCCTGCATTTGCCTGACATTTCAAACACAATCATCATCTACCCAGTCTTTCCTATCCCTTCCTACTTCCCCACTTTTTAATCCCCTTATCCTCTTCTTGAAATCCCAACTTCAGGTGAAACACATCTCCCAAAAAGAGATTCATGCTTTAGAAATACTCAGAGCCTTTAATTTGATAATGTTACTTATGAATCTCCGAGGAGGACATTGGATGGATTATCTCCGAACTTATTTGACAAATCTTTGCACAGAGCATCTCATTATGCTGTGAATACAATTTCAGAAATGCTGCCTCCAATATGTCATATTGCATGTGCTTTTTTCCCTTTGGACGTTAAATACTCTAGCCTCAGGAAGCACACGAGGTGGGGGCACAGAGAGAGTTGAAAGATAACAAGGGTGGTGAGTGGAGAAAGTTAGCGGAGTTATTTAACACGCCTGCCTGTAAAACCAACCAACTAAAGCGCTATAATATTTCTTCACACCGGTCCAGAGAGGATTCATTAATTAGTGTTTGAAAACAGATCATTGGGGAAGGTACCCCGCGAATGTGGTAATCATCAGCACCATTTACCATCACGTCAATAACATGTGCTGATGGCATGTTGACTCTGATTGTGAACAGTTGTTGCTGTTGATAAAGCTGTGAACTTTGAATCATTAAATGTGCTTGCTTTGTGGTTTTGAAACCCCATAGCAGATGTTATGTAGTAGAGTTAAGTTAGATCTTGAATATGTTCCTGGAGCCCAAAGCCTAAGAAAGAAAATCATCAAAGAGCACAGAGCAATGACAAACAGGTTTTGACAACGCCTCTCCCATGAGAGCTGCCATTGAGACGTGATATGATAGGTTGGCCCCATTGTCCCATTTGTCTTTCCTGTTAAAGAGAATTTTGCCAGCTCAGTTTTCAGTACATTGAAGCTCACAGTAGACTGTCAGCCTCAATAAATTTTCCATTAACTTTTATTCATTCCAAACACAAAGCACCAGAAAAAAATTTTGATGATCAAATACATTCCCAAGTGACTCTTCACTCCTTAAAATAAATAGAGCAATTTGAGAATAATTTATGAAAATGGATAATCTTCTGAAAAGTCCCCATGAGATGTTGCCTGCCCTCTCCCACTTGCCAACTTCATTGTCTCACAGAAGACTTATTTTTCACACCAAAAAGGGGGGAGAAAATGGGAGGAAAAACCAAAGCACAGAAATGTATTTGTCAGCCATTGAGATGAGATGAGATATTTGGCTGGCTGAAAGAGAAAGACCTGCTGTATTGCTTTGACCTCTAACTTCTGTGTGTGCTTTGGCTATTACCTAATTTTGACCCACTCCTTGACTTTTCCAACTAGTACCTGAATTGCCTGTACATGAGACTCTTTTGTCTCCAGATCCCCAAAACTCACATGTTCATTTCCTGGACCACTTGTCTACTTTCTGCTAGTGGATTCCATTGTAACTCTTCCAGCTACTTACATAGAATGGGCACATTCCAGCAGAGCATGCCCCACTATAGAGCACACAGCTTGGCCTTGGCCTTCTTGATTCTGGCTCTCCACTGTGTTTTAACGACCACAATCCAGACTTATGAAAAATAAATTCTTAGCCTTCCTCCATGCATTTGGGGAAAAAATGACTAGATGCATGAATTAGGATATAGGAGGTAGTGTTCTTAATATACTTGTGGGAGAGGGGAAGAGAGTTGTAATGGCATTGTAAAAGTCTGTTAAAATGAATGTGTTGAATCCTATGAATCCTTACATTTTTTGGACTCACATAATTATAGAAAGTGCATTCTAGTTGTAATGAGATTTGATTTGGGTAGGCACTTTGCAAATAGTCCTGCCTATAAATTCTAGGGCCAACCATTTAGTGGATAAGGGTGTGACAAATCTTTGGGGACAGTATGGCTATTTCTGGTTGCCGTGTTCCTGTTTTAGCTCGCACTCCCTTCTCTCACTTCCTAAAACTGATATAAGAATTGCAACATCCAAGCAGCCCCTGCAGGCCTTGGAGACAGCAAGTCAGTTAGCTATGACAATATGGTCTGATGGAAATGAGGGTAGGTGAGGTTAAGGTGGAAGGTGCAGTATGAAGTGAAAATATTAAAAATTGTCTTCAGTAGTTTTTAAACCAAAGAAATCATTCTGTATTTCCCACGATATGCAAAATGTCCTCTTGTTCCTTGGATTATAGTAAGTTTTGTGGGTTTTTTGAGGGTATTATGACAGATCTCTCCACTCTTTCCCATATTTTATTATTGGTAGGTATAATCTGGTATATGCATAATAATGTCTGCAAAGATCCCAACCAGATTATGGAGGATGTTTCCAATGTCTTTTTTTTTTTTTAAATATGTTTACATGAAAACCTTATGTACTTAGAACTAACTCATGTGGCATGATTTGTCTAGTTAAGAGTTTGTTCCTTTACTGCTTAATGTACTAATTTGCTTGCCTATTTAGGCAAAGGATTTTGACCACAGTTAAACTTCTTTTTGCTTAGGATTTTGCATTAGCCATTTGAATATCAGTTAACATAGTATAGAGTAAGACAGTATTATACTGAAAGGACATCGAAGTGTTTGTGCCTACATAGTTATGCTGTTGGAGTGCCTGTTTTGCTTTTTGATATTTTTTTGGTCAACTCTTGCTGGAATAGTCTTTATTATTCTGTCAGTTTAGATTGTAATGACCTCTTCTGAAATCCAACCTTAATTACCTTTATCTTTTGTAGGTTGAAAAACCTCTTGGTGTTGTCAAAGTTGTCTGTCAGGTAAAGTCAATAGACTACCTTATCATGAGGTTTACCATACAGATTTGAGGATCCTATCACTGCTTTTTAATAGCTTTTGGGCAGGAAACTGAGTTCCTAGTTCTCAGCTAAATTCTGGATAGGTGAGTTTATCATGTAACTGGGTTCTGAATAGGCAGAGTGTTCATCCACTACAGTCCCAATTTGTTCCACATAACTGTGATTCTACTGTTTCTTTCTTCTGTAGCTCTATGATAGAAAATGCTAGTGAGGAACAATTAAAAATGTTTCTAATTTAGCTACATCTTTCATTCTTGCTTGGTCTTAGTTTCCTTTTTCTCTTTCTTGTTTTGCCCTGCCATTTCCCACTGTAATTTTTTGGAGTAGCAGGAGACTTAATTGACAGGAAATAAAATGTATGGGGCTAAATGGAAGCTAGTATATTTTAGGTAGTGAATCTGCTTCGGTTATTTTTTTCCTGACCTAAATTTCCACCTCCTCATCATGCTTTGTCCTCTAATTTGCCTAATTTTCCTTCCTGGCACTTAACACCTGATGTGTTATATATGTATTTATTTGTTCTGATTACTGCTCCAGGCTCAACACCTAGAAAAACATCCAGCACATAGTTCTCTATTTATAGTGACACCCTCACTTTCCTGAAGCCATTTCTAGGATTAGTTGTCATGCTCTGCTTTAGAAAAACTAAATTCACAATTTAACATTCATTCTTTTATTGGTATTTTGATTTATTTGGAAGGTTTAAATATAAATAGCCTAATATAGAGCCATCTTACAGCACTGTGGCTTACAGCATCATGTATATAAGCTGTTTATATATATTTACATATTCCTCACAACAACTCTGAGTAGGAACTTTTATTACCCCCAGTTTATAGATGATGAAGATGAAGCACAGAGAGGCTAGGAATCTTCCCCAATATCACACAGCTCTTAAGTAGCAGAGGCAGGAACTGAACAAGGACAATCTGGCTTCATTGTCCTTGCCCTTAATCGCTGGACAACATGCCTAAAAGTTCATGCTGAACTGCATAATAATTCGTATCTTCAGCTGAGCCGATTTATTATGTTTTTGATAATCTCTTATTTTTGTGGAACTACTAGAATTAT
Source organism: Microcebus murinus (assembly GCF_040939455.1). Lineage (NCBI taxonomy): Eukaryota > Metazoa > Chordata > Mammalia > Primates > Cheirogaleidae > Microcebus > Microcebus murinus. Next base: position 70,058,759 of record NC_134108.1, read on the forward strand.
CACTACTCAGTGTGAGCATTTGTAACATTTGTAAGAAGTAAAACTTTACCAATTAATCTCAATGTGTAATTTATTGAACAATGGAAGCAAATGATTTCCTATTTGAATTTTCTGATCAAAACAATGAGGTCAAAAGGGGAAAATATAACTTTATAATCTTAAGAACATTTTCCTAATCAAATTAGCGTCATATCTTTATTTTTGTATGCTGGGTATATTCTACCAACACTGAACAAAATTCCACCACAATTGTGAGCAAATTCTATGAAGGATCCAGCAGCAAGTATATACATAACCATATACATATGGATGTAGAAATTTACAAGCTACAATACCCAGACATCATGAGGCGAGGCTCATAATTTTCTCAACCTTGCCAGACCATAGCAACATTTATGATCTGGAGATTTATTGATTTTAGTTTTTATCCCTCTCATAATAGGAAACCACCCTTTAGACCATTGACCTCCTCTTGTTATAATGAGAATAGAATAAAGAAATATATTTATAATACCATGCTTGGAAACAGGCAAGCTTTTTAAGGTGTTATAAAGAAGTGCTGGTGATACAATGGCAGTGATTGTAACAAAGGTTATATAAAATAGCCAGTTAGCCCTTGAAAATAGGGGAGCTAATACTGATTGAATTTTTCTCCTGTCTTATTACTGACTTAAATAAGTGACCGTGTTTCATATTTGTAACTAGTTCTTTAAATAACTGAGTATGTTTGAGAACATTGTCCTCTACAAAGCAAAATATACTCCAAACAAAATCAGATGTCAAAATAGATCGTTGTTTTGAATATGGATTATTTTAGGAAGAATTTTTTAAAGAAATGGGGGGGGATATTCACCTCTAAGTAATGAAGATTTAGAAACAACGTAGTTTTAAACTTTTATAATGACCTCAGGAAGGTGATATAAATATAGAATGTTTGAATTATCTCACAGCCAGCCAGCTGGGACTTCACCCCCCACTCCAGCGCTGGGGGTGAATAGTCACCAAGCTATCGTTAAGTTATGGATCCCCTCCATGCCTCTGTTTCCCCAATTTGTATAATAGTGACAGTATATCCCCAATGAAATAACTGACAAAAGTGCATAGTTCATGGTGTGTGATGCACAGAAGATACTAAAGCTTGTATAAACTTTACTGCTTTATTATTATTAATAGTATTATAATTATAATCATTATCCCTCAGTAGAGTCTTACCTCCCAGATTCCTAGTTATGAGTTTCATGCTCTGTTCCTGTTTTCTTAGTACTTTGGTTCCTACTGTGTCCACCAGTCTTTCCAGCTAGAGGGATCACCAGGTCCCCTGGGCCCGGTTTTCTGTCCTTAAGCCTCATGCCTGGATCCAAGGTCTATCTGGGCCTCCAATAACTGCTCAGTGTTGGAACCTCAGTCACAAAACCACATCCCCCCTCAATGTCACCTCAACATGGAAGGATACCTCAGATTCTGATTGTTTGAAGTTTTAATATGTTCATATCTGATCAGCTTTATCTCTATACTGATCTCAGGATTCAAACCAATTCTCAAATGCACATTTCCAAGTGCCTTTCTAACAAAATTGCTTTCATTGGTTTGCCCTGACTGGTAACTACTATCTGGCCTTGGTTGTCTTCAATCTAATGTACTCTGCTTCTTAAATCCAGGCTCAGGTTTGGACACATTAATATCATAACACAACTGCTCCGTTACTTTATGAATTACAAAACAGCATTTTTTTCTAGCCTTGCCACAAAATTGAAAATTTAATGGCAAGCTTTTTCAATTCCTGTTCCACCAATGTGTTTTTTGACAAGGCACAGGAATTTTTTTTCAAATCCTCTGCAAGACCACTAATTGGGTCATTCTAAAGTTACCAGGACTAGTGTGAAAGTTGAGAAATGTTCTCCTCAAAAATCATGCACAGTTGTGTAGTATGTATTGCATATTTAATTGTATATGCCATAATTTATATCTTCTCAACAAGGAAGGGATAAGCTAAAAAGTTGAGCAGCAAAGTTCTCCAGTAGCAAAATATGACTGGAATCCAAATTTACACAGATTGCATAAGCAGTCGTGAATGTGGTCTTTAAGAAAAGCTGATCTGGAGTTAAACCAAAGTGGATTGGTGTCCTGGCTCTGCCACTTAAACTGTCTATATGACCTTGGGAAAGTTGTTTTCTCTCTCTCGAATTCAGTTTTCTCACATGTGAAAGGGCCATTACATTAGTAGTATTAAAAGATAGCAGTAGTTACTATCTAAATCAGGTCCTTCTAAAATACTTTTAATTGGGCCTAGGACAGATCACCTTCTGAGTAAAAGATGATAAACATAAAGATTTTAATAGGATTACCTAAATTCTCATTTTCTGAGATACGGCATTTTACTAAGAGATAAAAATGACTTGTTTAGGCCGGGCGCTGTGGCTCACGCCTGTAATCCTAGCTCTTGGGAGGCCGAGGCGGGCGGATTGCTCAAGGTCAGGAGTTCAAAACCAGCCTGAGCAAGAGCGAGACCCCGTCTCTACTATAAACAGAAAGAAATTAATTGGCCAACTGATATATATATATAAAAAAAAATTAGCCGGGCATGGTGGCACATGCCTGTAGTCCCAGCTACTCGGGAGGCTGAGGCAGAAGGATCGCTTGAGCCCAGGAGTTTGAGGTTGCTGTGAGCTAGGCTGACGCCACGGCACTCACTCTAGCCTGGACAACAAAAGTGAGACTCTGTCTCAAAAAAAAAAAAAAAAAAAAAAATGACTTGTTTAATTAGTGGTAAAACAGAAAAAGAATCTGGGTCCCTATATGCAAAATCACAGCTAGATGGTCTCCTGACTTTTCTGGAAGTACAGCAACCATTGCCTCTAAAGAGTCCTTGGGTTCTATATGAAATCTCTTCAGATGCAACAGCAGAGTTCAGATTCAAGGGTCGAAGAAACTTGCAGTTCAGTATCAGCCCTGAAAGGTGAAGAAGGTACATGTTAATTCTATAGGCAGAGCTTGCAAGGTACTGCTCCAATGTTGTGAACTTTCCATCAAATAATTGAACCAGGTGAAAGAAAACCTTCACGATGTCAACAATGACCCCATTTTATGAAAAAGGGTGAAAGCCAGGTAAGGCACCTGTAGAAGCATTCCACTTTCTGAGACTGCCATCCAGCTCTCCTCAGGTCAGAGAGGTTCCTACACAGAATTCACTCAAATACACTCAGAACTGCTAGCATTGAGTTGAAGCATTGCTAACATCAGGAAAAAGACTCAGATCTCTACTGGCTTTGTGCTAACTTTGTAATTCAATAGAACCATCTGACCAAGGTCTCTTTAGCATACATTTTGGCAAACCCAAGTGGTTTGCCAGGATTACATCATGATAACTCAGTGGTGCTAATAGGCAGGCCTAGTGAAATATTTTATGATCATTTATAAATCAGATCAAAAAGACACATTTGAACATGCTGTGTATCATCTTAAGAGCTTAAAACTGCAGCCACTACTAAAGCCCCCAAATAATTCAGAACTATAATAGCTCTTATCTATTGAGGGTTCACTCTGTTCCAAAGACTGGGCTAAGTGCTTTACATGTATCACTTTACCCCTACAACAACCTAATGAATTAGATATTAATTGGATCCTCATTCATAAAATCCAAAACATGTTGGTGCCAGGACAGTAAGTGGTGGAAGTGGAATTCTTAACTAGGGTATTAATAGTTAGACAGCAGAGCCAGGGCAAATAGCTACTACACTCTCTAATAGTAACACTCATGTAAGGAATATATGCTGATCAGGTGTCATGCTGTGAGCTAATGATTAACATTTAAGAGATTTGAATTTGTAATATTGAATAATACCAAGAGTAATTCCAGGTTTACAAACTCAGATGCTTTACGGGACCTAGCATTTAAAATAAGGAGGAAGCAGCATTTAAACCCAAACAAGTAAGACAAGTAGAACTTGAATGCTCCCAGCAGAAGGCATGACATGTGGAAGGGCAAAATAGTCAATAATATGGAATATAATATAGCTAATAGTTGTATAGAATTTTACACAGTAGTCCATGATTTGTCTGATCTCCTCTGTGCCTGGGATTACACGTCCTTTGATTTCCTGGAGTTACACATTTGAGTCTTCTCCTTTTCTTGATTAGTCTTTCTCTTTGTTTGAAAATAGTTGCATCAGTTTTGTTTTTTTTTTTTTTTCTGCTTCCAGTTCTTTATATCGTTTGAAACCTTACTCTGATACTTTTATACCTTATATGTTTACTGGTTTTAGACTTTTAGCCTTCCAGTTGTTTTATGCTTTTTAAAAATTAAGTTTATGTTACTGGTTTTGATCTTTTTATTTTTTAGTTCAAATATGTATTTTATGTCACTATTATAATTAAACTTTGTCTTTAAGATTTTAATTAGGATATTTTAAAATTTCTACTTCATGCTCATTTATTCTAATTTCATTTTATCTTACTCCCATTTTCATTCATCCTAACATTCTGCTCTAATTTTATTTTAACACATACTCATCTCCTCAAACTGTTTTATTTATTGTGCTTTATTTTTAGTTATTTTTAAATGGTTGCCAAGTATGTAGCCACACAGCAAGTAGCAGAAGAGCGCAGACCTTTGACAGAAGTGGTCGAAGTCCATCACCAACTGTTCTCACTCCCTACCCCACCTCCAACCACCCTAAAGCCTCCCGTCTCACAAATCCCACCAATATCTCAGCCCACGGAATGCTGGCTCTTAAAACCTTACCCCCAGAGTACCAGAAATCCCAGGGTTGGCTCTCTCACCAGCTATAATTCTCCCTATGAGGGTGTCACATTTATTTATTTTACTAAATGGAAATTAATTCCTAACATCTCACACTATTTAGGTCTTTGAAGAAGCTGCATGGTTTTAAAGTCTATGACTGGTTGAAATTTGTACAAACAAAACTACCATTGTGCCATAAACCAAGAGGAAATGTAAATCAAACCTTGGAAAGGAACTAGACAGGTACTTGGGGTGGAGCAGGGGGAGAAAGACATATTAGAGTAGAGAAGTTATATCGCTATACCTGCAAACCAGCCTACTTTATTTCTGTGTTGGTCCACATTTTCAATTACTAGGATTCTACCTTCAAATAATATTATACTACGTCACATGTAGTATAAGGACACTGTTATACTGTGAATTCCTTTCTCCCATTTTGGTGAACTGTTGTCCTACATTTTATTATTACACACACACTACCATTTTTGCCTTGGACAATTATCTTTTGGAAAAAGATTTCAACTTCAGTACTGTTTATGTAGATTCAAATTCCTGTCTGGTAGCATATTTCTTCCATTTAGATAATTTCCTTTAACGTTATATTTTTCTTGTTAAAGTCTGTTAGCAATGAATTCTCAGTTTTTGTTTGTGCGAGAAAATTTTCTTTTTTCCCTTCATTTCTCAAAATATATTTTTGCCGAGTGTAGAATTGGGAGCTGATAGCTTTTTTCTTTCAGTACCTTGAGGATATTACTCCATTGTCTTCCGGCTTGCCCAATGCGTGACAAGTAGTGTAGCCTTGTGTCCATGTGTCAGGGGCCTTCTCAGTGCCCCTGTCCCTCTCCAGCTATAGCTCTAGGCCCAGGACTTCATTCCTACCCCTCCCTTAGGGCAAGAAGTTTTATTTTATTTTTTTGTTTTCTTTTGTTTCTATTCACATATCTCTAACTGCAATGGATTTTCAGTAGTTCCCTGAGGATATCAGTGATTGCTACACTTCCTCCCACACACACATAGTTTAAGGCTTTTTTTTTTCCATAGGGAAGAAGGATTTGGATGAGATTATGTGCATTTTCTGCAGTGGTTGCTGTTTTCTGCCCCAGGCCAGTGCCATGAGGGATGCTTTCTCAGGACTCTAGCCAGTCTTTTCTGAGAGTACCTGGTGAGCTCTATTGTGAACTGCCTGTAATAGATGAAAGTTTCCCCCATATCATCCTCCCCACAGGTTTTTATAATCTAGCCCATATTTTGCCTTTACTAGTTTAATAACTTTAGCTAATTTCTTCCTACCAGTGTCCAACTGTGTCTGCCCCAAATAAACAAGTGTTCATGTCCCATCTCTCCTTGAAGTCTGTGTTTGGTTGTCTGATGGGTCAAGAAAAGTTTTGAATTTGCAGTTTGCCTGGTTTATTTCTTGCTTTTTGTTTGTATGAGTGGTGCCCATGATTTTTCCAGTTTCCTACATCCCAAACAGAAATTGAGGTAGCCCTCAATGTATATATGTGTTTGTGTGTGTATTCATTTATTGACTGATAACCAAATATATATGTTTGTGACCATATATATATTTGATTATAAAATATATACAAGTTTGTTGCAGAAACCTGAGAAAATTTACAATAATATAAACAGAAAATAAAAATCACCCTCAACCTCCTCATGCAGAGATGAATATTTTGGCATATTTCTCATACATATTAACATGTGTGTTTTATAAAGAAAGTTTCATCAGACTAAGCTTTGAAATATATTCTTCAACTTTTTTACATTTCCCTGACTCTGGACAACTGTTAGCATGAGTCCAGCATAGATCCCTAGTATACAGGTGTTTTCATAGAGTACTCATCTTAATACTACCCAATATTAATCAAGGTTGAAACTCTGGATTGCCAGAATTCAGCATAAACCCTTAAGAGCTGCGTTGAGCTTTTTTTCTTTTTTTTGGTCCTTTCATTTTTGTATTTTTTTTACTCCTAGGGTTTCTGCTTTCTCTTTGTTTTAAGGCTCTGCCTGTTCCTTTCTCTTATATCAGCTTGGTAATATATTTTAAAAGACGATTTTTGATACTTTAGTCAGAATTGTTTTGTTTCTTTGAGTAGGGTTTTTTGGGTCATCTTTTCTGCCACACTGTTGGGAATAGAAGTGAGAAGCCACTTAGTCTCTCTCTTCTTATTCAATCTGTTCCAATTGGTCTTGCCAGATAAAAAATACATGATTATATTGTTAGCCTTTAGTTCTGGGTGGATTCCTCCATAACTATATCATAAATTATTTGAAAGAAGGAATATCTCATGTTTTAGATTGTTTATAGTTTCTGAAGGGTTTAGCACAAGGTATTGCATGAAAAAGGTGTGCTTCATAAGTAGTTTTCTTAATGCATCATAGATGCAGGTACCAAAGTCTCTGTAGGTTGGCCTGTGGGCCAATCAACATGAACAATCACACATGGTAGCCACACTCATGACAATGAATTTGCTATTTAAGTTCAGTAAAAAAAATATTTTACTGTCTTATTGAATGTGACATTAATTTCTTGGTAACATAAGCCCTACTACAACTTAAGGTTATCAGTATAATTCAATTAAGAGTCCATTATGTTGAAGTTGGACAGACTTAGATTTTTAATCCCAGTGTTATAGGGAACTAGTTAAATGACCTCAAGTAAATAGTTATTCTTATCAAATCATTCATTAAAGAATATTTATTGAGCCTCTACCATATTCCAGACTAGGCATTGGATAAATAGCAGCACAGAACTGATGCTTATTCTCGTGATGGCTACAGACTAGCAGGGAGATACACATTAACTAGTAAACAATTGAGCTAATATTACTTATAAATACAATTAGTGTTTACTCCTCTCTCTCCTCCCTCTCTCCTCTCCTCCCTCTCCCCACTGCACCAGCCCCCACCCCTCTCCCCCGGCCGACATCCTTTCCACCAACATTGTAAAAGTATAAATAAGTACCCTCCAATATCTTGCCAATGCCTCCCACTGGCCAAACACAGAAGATATAGGAACCTGGAAAAGACAACCTTCAAGGGTCAGTACCCCTGTGAGTTATAATATAATCAGTCCCCTTCCAGAGCAGGGATGAGTGAGGACTGAATCTGAAAGTAAAAAGGCTAAGAACTGGCACAGAGTTCAGAATAGTGTAGTCACATGATCTATAAAATGTCACTGATTAATTACATCTAAAGATGTATATCTGATAGTAATACAATATTAGTTACAAGTATTGAGAGCCTGAAGACTGTTTCATTTAATCCAAAAAACAGAAGAAAGCAAAAAAATCTTTTCTTTCACCAAATCCGAACCCAAATCTGATTTCAAAACCTGGCATTTAATGTCTTTGGTGGCCTCTTAAAAAGTTTCCTAAACAAAGGGTCTTCAAATAATAACATTCTAAACAATAAAAGTATGTTTCAGTATGAATTTTTTAGGTAGTGACCACTTCACTAAATCCCATTTTTAAAGCCTAGTATTGTTTTTGTAGATCTAGGCTTTGGGGATTTTTTTTTTGAAGAGCTATTTAAAAACACTTATTAGTCTGGAAAAGATGACATTTAGCAACAATGTCACCAATTATTTGAGATTTGTTTATATTGCTTTGGGGGAAAATCCTTTGCTCAAGACATTTTCAATGACTTAAATGTATTAATTTGTGATTCAATGACTCAAACTTTTCAAAATGGTAATGGAGTTCCATTCAGCAAACACTCTGTGGATTAATTTAACAGCCTTTGTGGGCTGTGTTTAATTAAACAGCCATTGGTCGACATGAAAAATTGGTTAGAGTTTCCTTTCTCCCAAGATTTAAACAGAAGTTTCAATAGCGACTACTTGTGCAGTCAAACTGAAAATGGTATTTTGGAGTCCTTAAAGCATAGACTGCTACAAGTATTCAGATTACTTCTTAATGGATCAGGCATTGCCACACAAATAGACTTAATCAAAATGGACTTAGGCAACTTGCAACACTTCTTATCTCACAAATCATGGAGAAAGAGAACCAGCCATTACCATAAAGGGGGAGACTCAGGAAATCTATGAACTTCTGAAGTCAGATATATTCATGAAGCAGTTGCTTAAACCTAGGTCTGCCTGAGGAGTAAATTGTTTTGAGAGATCTAGAAAAATGACACCTGCTCTATCTACTATGAAGCCTGCAGTGCCACAGGACTGATAGTGGTGAATTTCATGATGCCCTTTTTATATTTTAATCCAGAACACCCCTCAAAAGCATATGATTATATATAAAATCATGATGGGCCAGCCCCTGAGAGGAGAATACAAGTCTTAGAATCATAATAGTGTAGTGATAGGTAACAATAATGCTAAATGCCTACATATGTACATGATACATTTATTTTTCACAACAATCCTCCAAAGTAAATCTTAAAGTTGGATTTGAATATGCAACTCGAACTCTAAGCAAAACTTCTGTCTCCTTTATGCCAGAACCTCAGTCTTGGGTCCTCAGGACCCTCTGGTCAGCCACATGATATAAAATCAAGTACAGGTATTAATATTTAGTATACATCGGAAAGGAGAAAGATGAATAGCCTGCTCAAAGCCAACATGTACTTAATATTCATTCATCAACAGACAATGAATCAAGAGAAATTAAATCATGGTAGCACATGACCACTTAACACACAATGATCCCCACCCATAGCAAACAAGGAATAATCATTTTTCTTCAGTCCAAACAACTGGATTATAATTCCTTCAGAAGTAGAAGGAAGGAGGGAAGATATTTCCTTATTATAAGAACAGTATCGAAAACTCTCCTCTCCCTAAGAGACCTATAAATAATACTATCAAAAAATGATTACTTCCAAATCTTCACTGATCAGAATAGAATACCAAGGTAACAAAAACTCACTGAGTAGCAGCATTACAAATTAAAACCAATAGCACAAATCTAGTTTCCTGCCCACTTTCCTATCCTTCTGGAATAAATTAGTTCTATGACCTGAATAGGTTATTTAACTTTGGGGCTTCAGAATCTTAAATTAAGAAATTTTATAAATTAATATTTAAGCTCTAAAATTCTTGATTTTTCCAGCTATTACTAATATAATACATTTAACAATCTATGGAATGGAGACCCTGAAGTAATGCAATAAGCACACAAGCCTAGTGCCTCTTTTCAGGAAGTTGTTATTGGATCCAACCTAAGAAGAATGGAAGCAATCTTCCAAGATTTACAAACAGAACAAAAGTGATGTAACTAAATGTAAGTAGACAAAGTCCCAAACACATCACTGTTCTCCATGTTAAAAACTAACTTGACAACTATCAAAGCATATTGTTATTCTATATTGCCAGAGAGATCCTACGCAGAAGCCTTTGGATCCAAATGCTGAACATACTCTCTAACCCCTGGGGAAAGCTCGAGATTCCCCTTCCCTGCAGCTCTACTCTCGGGAAGGAGAAGCTCTGATACATGTCAAGAGCATTCCATTGTAAAGAGTAGAGCTTTGGGTAAAAGGAGTGAAGAAATTAAACCATCATTCCACCTTTCACTGAAGTAACTTTGGGATTACTTGCTTTTCTCTCCTCCCACCCATAGTGGGTACTTTTGGTGCCCTACCAAGATCGTCTTGACTAGGCTGGTGCACCTATGCCCTACCTACTGTGACTATTGGTGGCAAAGGGCACACAGGTGCCCCCCTCTCCAGGGAATTGCCCTTAACCAAACAGGACTTGAAGATAACCCTACCAGCCAGCCAGTAGCCAATGACTGACTGACCTTGGGGTACAAAAGACCATACTGGCCCTTTGGCCTCAAATTGAGAACAACTGTACAGTGCACTTTGTTTCCCAGGGCTTCCCCTTGGAACAGGGCTTAGGCTAATTTCTAGGCTAGACAACTCCCTTGTTTAGCTTTCTTCCCTACCCTATCCTGTTTCCCTGACTCCTCTACTTCTGAAAGTACTCCATTAAAAAATCACTTGATAACAATCCCCATCTTAGGCTCTGCATGATGGGAACCCAACCTAAGACATGCCTGTGAGGCTGGTGATGGAAGACATACTTGGAACCATTTCCTAATTGAAAGTAGAGGCCTCCTTTCCTCAGAAATGTTGTTAGACCAGTCATATCCAAGGAAGGATGCCTGAGGCCCATCCCTCTGTGGAAGGAATCTGTTTATATTCACTTCTCATAATAAGAGTAAAAAGATCCAGAAGGTTGAGATCAGGATATGGACCCAAAGAAATGGCCCATGAAATCTACTTATCTATCTTTAGATCTTATACCAAAAAACGGGGTGGGGTGGAGCTCTTACATGGCCAACCATAGTTCACCACAAAAGAAGACCACATAGATATTTAGAGTTCAACTTCTGGCTAATGGGAAGTAATGTGAATTTACCCAGAGGATCTTTGGGTACTAATTCTCCCTATGCTTATTGAACAGCAGGAGTGGCTGGTCAAAGAATCTATTTAGGTTTCTGGCCAAATCTCCTTCTTGCCATTTAGAGATCAATTAATACCCAAATACTGCCCAACACCTGGCAGAATGTAATGTAACATGACTTTACACACAGGATTCTTGGACCAGTACTCAATGGATATTTTCTGATTCATTGCCAAGTTTGTGTTTGGCTTAGTGAAATGAAATTGGGAGAGAAAAATGCCATGACTAGGATCCATAGAGAAGCCTAAACCAGGAACAGATAGGGTTAATCTGAGTCCATCTGTTTTTTATTTTTCTCCAACCCACTCTGTCAGCCACTACAAAATATTCCCATGTGTTCCTGGGTACTGTCAAACGAGACATCTGGAAACAACCATTATTGTTTTTAAACCATGATAACAATAGAGGAATTAGAAAAACTATGTTAAATGCTTCATTATTCTGATGGGAAAAGTCTCTAGCCAGGAAAACTGTATTCAGGTCCATTTTGGAAAGTGCTGTTTTCTTACGTGTCTTGTTACCTATATACAGGTCTGATTTCCAAGCTTTGGAAGGGGGGGGGTGTGAAAGAGGCAATACTGGTCAGGTAGTTGTTAGACTCAAAAAAGCCAAAGCTATCCAGTGTTTTCATTTAGAAAAAGAGAATCAGGGGTTAAGAACCTCCAGGCTGCCTCCAATAAATAGAAAATAACAATGGAATAAAAAATATATATAAAAAAAGACATTTGAACAAATAAAACTATATTAGAGCACACATACACGTACTTAATTCTGTTAATTCCAAGATGCAATTATCCCCAAATCTCATTTTAAACATAATCATGAAGTCATAGAATTTAAACCTGGGTGGGAATTTTGTGCTTATCAAGGATAACTCTCTCATTTTACATTGAGACTCCAAATGGTTAAGGAACAGCAACACACGGTTTCTGTTAGTACACTTTGCACTATACCATGAAGTATGAAAACTCCCAACAAAATATGACAACTCCCCAGAATTAGCTGTGGTCATAATGCTACCTTTAAAAACGTAATTTTAAGGTACTTTAACAAAAGTTTAAAGGTATTAACAATATCATTTCTCAATAAAAATTAATGTATTCAACACAGAGATGATAGCTCTGCCTGTAACTATCGGTTCTTTCTTACAAATCAAATGGAACTATCATTCCTCTCCATTGTATATTTTTGGTAACAAAACTCATTGTAACAAAAAAATGCAATGCAATTTGATGAAAACTGATTTTTACTGAATTAAAACAAGTACCACTGTATTAACACCTTGGTATAAATTACCTTCAGATTAGTCAGGATTCATTAGACTGCTACAGCCTTGTAGACAAGGTACCATTAAACGGAGCCCTAAACAAAGTTACTAGCCTGACAATTCTGCCTTCATTCTGGCCAACACCAGATGAGCAACTGAACACAGAACTGCTTATCTTCACAAGCTTCGAACTGGGAAACAGGACTCAGCTGTGACATGCCTCACCAACATTTTGTAAGGATTCAAACGTGCTCCAAATAGAGGCCTATGGTGGATTCAACCCATTACAATTGTGTGCCAGCAGGATACTTGCCAAGCATAGAGATGAGGGTGAAATGAAAATTAAATAAAATCCCTAAACTCCACTAGAGCATCACCAGCTTCCATTCTGTCCCCACAGAGTGGAAGACTTGGACTGCCCTCCTGACATCAAATAAAAATGGATTAATTTGCACTTACTCGGAGTTGCCAGGGAACCATTCCCTTTCCCCCATTCATTAAAAGCCCTCCAGATGTGTAAATTCCACCTTACATCTCTATTATTTCTGCGGCACATTACAAGTCCCCTTGGTGGATTTTAATGGGATGAAAGACCAGGCTGCACCTGGGCAGAGCTAATGCTCAAAGTTAAGGCTTTGGGATTTTCTAGACAGCCAGACACTCACAAGAAGAAAAACAGCAGATTGCCTTTTCCTTCTGCACTGGAGTCTTGTTTTTGACAACTCCCACTGAAAACGGCGCATGTTCCTCAAGCTTCCATCATCGGCGTGCTGCCCTGTGTTAAGCATTATTCCTAGGGCCAAGTAAGGGCCGGGGGCAGCCTTGGGGAAATCGAGGGTGACATTCCCTCCCTCTGCACCCGCACTCTCCACCCCTCGCCAAGCCACCTTAAGAAGGTGTTACATTTAAAGCCTAGCTGGGACTGCTCCTTACCCACTCAAGGAGGTGTGTGCCCATTAAGGAACTCCCACCCTGCTGGTGCTGGAATGTGTCTTTCACTCATTCCATAAACACTGACAGTGTGCTTACGGCACGCCAGGCTGCGCTGGCTGCCAGGGATTAAGGGAAGAACCGGAAAGCCCATGCCTACCTGGAGCTCAGCCTGCTGCGAGTATAGCTGAGTCCAGTTGCCCTTCTGGGTTTTATTGACTCATTTATTTCAGTTTGGGGCCTTGGAATATAAGAACTATTCCATCTTTTTGCCAGCATATGTCTATATGTAGAAAGCCCTGTCCCTTTTTGAGGCTTTATTATACCTGAATGTGTCTATAGTCATGACTGATAAACATCACTGATTCTAAGCATCATCTGAGTTGTTAGGCAAAGCAGTGCCCCCTGCTCTAGGGCTTCCCATCAGAAATCCACCTGGATATCCAAAGTCACTTCACTAGATTAATACATGGTAAGATATTCATAAAATACAGTCATAACAGGTTAGCATTGAAAGAGACTTTAGATTTCATCTGGCGTAGCCCTCTTTTAGTAGAGATGAAAAAATTGGAGCATAGCTGTAGACATGGAGTTTTACAAAGTCACCCTGCCTGCAGCAAACCTGGGGATAGAGGAGGGGGAGTGCTTGTGTTCTAATGACAGGTCCTCACCCAAAGGAGGGTTGGCACTGGGGCACTCCCTGGGCCTGGCAGCTTGGCAGGCTGGGGAGGAGAACTTTGGGAGAGGATATTTGGGTGCTTCTCTGATTGTACAATATAGATGTTGCCCATTCTAGATGACAGTGGCCCAGCAGGTGCTCTTGCAGGAATGACTGTGGTGTAATTCACACCTTCACTTGCTACAGAAAAAAATGGAAGGCACAGATAATGGTCTGTGCTCTACTTTTGATGTGGTGTTTCCTTGGGACTTTCTAAGAAAATTCCTAAAACAGAAAAAAAAATTTATTGTTAGAGAGTTTAAATAAATATATTTTTACAATGTAAAGAGGGACAGACTAATGGAAACTTATTAACATCTTTAGCTGCTGCTATGTTTAACTTGATTTTTCTGTCTTTCAAGTCGTATGTTTTATGTGCTGCCAGGGGAAGGAAGTACAAGTGAGGATGGAGTTGGGGCTGTGAGAAAATAAAGACTATAGCATCCTAAAAGGAATCAAGCTTAGGTGTTAAAAAGGAATCAGGCAGCTGTAATAATAGAAATATAAAATCTGTTTTTCTGTTACATTTTTTAATCAACTCACAGATCTTCATAGAATGTCTAGTATGTTCAAGTCACCATAGGAGATAAAAGATACAGTCCCAAACCCTGTCTTCAGGGAGATCATGGGTATAGGGAAGTGGAATAGGGTTACCATTCTAGAATGGTCCCCCATTATCCCTGTGGAATAGGGAAGAGACACACAACAATTTTATATTTCAGAGCAATATACTGTAAGAGCCAAATGCATGATACAGATAATCAGTTACATTTCAAATGTGCCTACGTCTTTATCTCCATTGCCACCTCCCTAGTCCCAGCTACCATTATCACATACCTTGATTAGTGCAGAAATCTCCAAAGTAGCCTTTCTTCCACTATCCTTGCTTCTTACGATCTATTCTCATAAGAGTCAAAGAGATTTTTTTTTATGAAAATCCAAATATATTCTGTTGCAGCCTGTTTGAAGTTGGCTGAAGTCCTCCCATTGCTTTCAGGATAAAGCTCACCATTCTTAATACAGTTTATTTAGTGCTGCGTAATCTAGCCCTGCTCTTCCCTCAACTTCATGCCCCTGTGCTCTCTCCCTCACTCTCCCCATGCCAGATATACTACTAGGCTTTTCTCTATTCCTGATATGCTCCCAGCTCTTACAAGTTTTAGGCCATAGAGACAACACTGTTCCCTATAACTGGAACCCATTGCTCCTCTTCGTCCCCCACTTCATCCTCCTTGTCAGTCAGGACATAAATTGTCTGTGTCTCAAGGAGACCTTCCATGGCCCTCCATTCTAGAATGGTCCCCCATTATCCTTTACTTTTTTTCTCACGTAACTTACCTCAGCTTGACTATATGCTCCAAGAGAGCAAGAATGTTGGTCTGGGTTCTTCATTGCTTTATAAAAAACAAAGCACTCAATAAATAGTTGATCAATACTTTTTTTTTTTTTGAAACAGTCTCACTCTGTTGCCCAGGCTAGAGTGAGTGCTGTGGCATCAGCCTAGCTCACAGCAACCTCAAACTCCTGGGCTCAAGCAATTCTTTTGCCTCAGCCTCCCAAGTAGCTGGGACTCCAGGCATGGGCCACCATGCCCGGCTAATTTTTTCTTTATATTTTTAGTTGGCCAATTCATTTCTTTCTATTTTTAGTAGAGACAAGGTCTTGCTCAGGCTGGTTTCAAACTCCTGACCTTGAGTGATCCTCCGGCCTTGGCCGCAGAGTACTAGGATTACAGGCGTGAGCCACCGTGCCCAGCAGGATCAATAAGGATTTTTGAAAGAATAATTGAACTGGGAGATCAGAGGAGATGCCAGAGCACTAGCAGTTGAGGTAGTGAGGGAAAACTTTACAAAGGATTCAGGATGAGAGTCAAGTTGTGAAGACTAAGTTAGGAGCCTGATATATGGGGAAAGAAGGGAAAAACTGGTATTTACAGGGTGGTTTGGGTCATGGCTAAAAGGCTGACTAAATACAGTGCTATTTTTCAGGTTGGTTCCATTTCCACCTGGTCTTTACAGAAATAGTTATGAGAAACAAATCAATTTTTGAAAAATCAATCCGATTACTTTCTTAATGATAAACCAAATAGATTTCATGACATTACTGTCATCACTTTACCTGTCTAGGTTGACATTTAAACAGAAATCCAATACAGATTTAAATTGTTTCATCATAGACTCCTAAAGAGTTATTTGATGGTGGATCATTCTCATGTTAACTGTAGAAAATGGAAGGGAGAAAACAGGTAAAATGGAGGTGAAGACAACATTTGCCTATGTGCACAGGCCCAGGCAGTTGGCCCAAGCCAAAGTTGGTGGAAAATCTTAAACATAATTTGAATTTGTCTGATAGGCAGCTTTTAAAACAACATGAGCTTTAAAAAAGTTAACTGACTTAAGTGACTTGTAAAAAGTTGTTATATATGAGGCCACACTATAAGTAGCTGGGGGGGGAAATGTGCCTACCACAAAGGGAAGGATAAAATCTGTCTTCCCTCAAGAGAATTGTAGTACCCAAACTTATGGGATGCAGCAAAAGCAGTTCTTAGAGGAAAATTTATAGTGATAAATGCCTACATTAAAAAAAGAGAAAAATCTCAAATAGTCTAACATTACACCTCAAGGAACTAGAAAAAGAAAAAACTAAGCCCCAAATTATTAGAAAGAAGGAAATTATAAAGATCAGAGCAGATGTAAGTAAAATGCAGACTAGAAAAATAATAGAAAAGATCAAAGAAACTAAGTTGTTTTTTTAAAAGATAAAATTTTGAAAACATTTAGCTAAATTAACCAACAAAAAGAGAGAACTCAAATAAAGCCATAAATGAAAGAGACCTTACAACTGATATTACAGAAATACAAAGTATTGTAAGAAACTACCATGAACACTTATATGCCAGAAAATTGGTTAATCCTAGAAGAAATAGATAAAATTCTAGAAATATACAACCTACCAAACTGAATTATGAAGAAATAGAAAGTCTGAAAAAAACAACAGTAAGGAGATTGAAGCAGTAATCAAAAACCTCCCAACAAAAAAAAGCCCAGGACCTGAAGTCTTCATGGGTAAAGTCTACTAAATATTTTAAGAAAAGTTAATGCCAATCCTTCTCAAACTGTTCCAAAAAATTGAAGAGGAGGACACACCTCTAAACTCACTTTATGAGATTGGCATTACTCTCATACCAAAATTCAATAAGGATATAACAGAAATCAGGCCAATATCCCTGATGAACATAGATGAAAAATCCCCAACAAAATACTAGCAAACCAAATTCAATAGCACATTAAAAGAATCACTCACTATGATCAAGTGGGATTTAACCCTGGGATACAAGAATGGTTCAACATATACAAATTAATAAACATTGGATTTGAATTATATATTTGGATTGTATTTGGATTATATACCACATTAACAGAATAAAGAATAAAAATCATATGAGTATTGACATCTCAGTAGATACAGAGAGAGAGCATTTAACAAAATACAACATCCTTTCATGATAAATACTCTCAATCACGTATAGAAGAAAAGTACCTCAACATACTAAGGTATGTGACAACATATGACAAAATATGACAACCCACAATGAACATAATATTTAATAGTGAAAAGCTGAAAGCTTTTCCTCTAAGATCAGGAACAAGGCAAAGATGCTCAATCTTGCCACTTTTATACATTATAGTATTAGAAGTCCTAACCAGAGCAATTAGGAAATTAAAAGAAATGCATCCAAATTGGAAAGGAAGAAGTGAAATTGTATTTTAAGGATGACATGAGCTTATATGTAGAAAACCCTAAAGACTCTACAAAAATATTGTTAGGGATGCAGCAAACCAAATTCAAGTTGCAGGAAACAAAATCAATATACAAAAATAACTTGTGTTTCTATACACTAACAATGAACTATCTGAAAAAGAAATTTAGAAAATGATCCCATCTAACATCAAAAAGAATAAAATATTTAGGAGTAAATCTAACCAAGGAAGTGAAAAATCTGTATATGGAACTATAAGACATTGATAAAAGAA
Source organism: Microcebus murinus (assembly GCF_040939455.1). Taxonomy (NCBI): domain Eukaryota; kingdom Metazoa; phylum Chordata; class Mammalia; order Primates; family Cheirogaleidae; genus Microcebus; species Microcebus murinus. Next base: position 70,076,876 of record NC_134108.1, read on the forward strand.
ATTGAAGTCACAAATAAATGAAAAAATATTCCACATTCATGGATTGGGAGAGTTAATATTGTTAAAATATACTACCCAAAGTGATCTGCAGGTTCAATGCAATTCTTGTCAAAATACCAATGTGTAAAAATAATCCTAAAGTGTGTACAGAACCACAAAAGACCACAAATAGCCAAAGCAATCTTCAGTGTAAAAAAAAAAAAAAAAAAAAGGGCAGGAGCCATCACACTACCTGATTTCAACATATACTGCAAAGCTATGGTAATCAAAACAAAATGCTACTTGCCTAAAAAGAGACATATAAATCCATGCAACAGAATAAAGAGCCCAGAAATAAACCCACACATATACTAATCTTTGACAAAGGCATCACGAATACACAACAAAAGAAGTATAATGTCTTCATATGTACTTAGTATTTTCTGCTTTATCAGTTTTCTCTAAAAGGCTTTTATTAGGTATTTGTTTGTAGATGCCATAGTCCTGGGTGCTGCTCAAAGAGAACGGTTGAGAAATGGCTAGAAAAATAATAGATAGGTCTCTATATCTGAATTATTTATATATCTACCTACCTTTCTATCTATCTTTACCCATTTTCGCCATGCACACATATTTACAATACATGTACAAAATATCTGTTTAAGCAAAATTCCTGCCCTATTTATAGCAGGTATATTCTCAGGCCATAGACTCAGGCATGCAAAAGAAATGTTTGTTTTACCATATAATTCAACTTATATTCTATTCCCAAACCCATTCTCACAGATGGAAGAAATTCCATCTTAGTCAATTCAGTATTAGTTTACTACCAGGTCTCTCAACTGATCAGAATCCTCAGTCTGCATGCAAGTCCCACGTGCATACAGAGCGTGATGGGAAATGTTCCATATTTGATTGTCGTCTCTTCAGTTGGGCACTTGTGGAATCATCCTAGAGGTCATTGAGCCTCTTCCATCATCTTGCAGATCACTGCTGCATTTTCCTTATGCTGCCTGGGAGAGCTTGCCTGGTCTGGCAGTTTCCTCTGCTGTGTCTGCATCCTTTGCACCCTCTCTGTCCCTCTCCCTCCTTCCCCATGGATGGGAGTGCTTGCCTGCACAGGAATTTTCTGGAGTTGCCTCCTGTAGGCCTCCCTGCAGATGCCTCAGGCAGTCTTTCCTATCTCTTTTCCCAAGCCAGGCTTGGCTACAAATAGGGAAGAGGAAAACCGTACACTCCCACGACTCATTCTAAAAGCTGAAGAATGGTGGAAGTAGTCATGGGAATGTCTTAATATATTCTTACAGGAGAGGAAAGACATTTCTGGGCGTGTGTCATGGTTTGCCAGAAAGTTCTGGGTTGACATGACATAACCCAATAGAAGGGATAATGAAGGAAGGAAGGGACTAAGGTGAAATTTTGAAAAAGCCCAAGGAGATGAGCTCTTGGCTGAAGGATTTTCACAGAGGGCTAATGCTCTTGAACATGATCTCTGATGAAAGGTGCTGCTAGGGGATCTTATGTGGATAGCATGGTGTATACTACTATTTTCAGAAATGTCGAAACATAAATAGACTTGAATGTCATCAAATCGCCCACTGGTCTCAAACAGCAGAAAGTGTCCTAGAACTCTGGGTTTTGGGCTCATTTGCTACACATAATATGGAATTCTCATCTTGGTTTTAAGGTATTGACACCATTCTAGCTACCCAGCTTTAGGTCTGTATTCAGATAAATATTTTGGGATAATAAAAGGCAAGCACCACTTCTTAAGAGATATATTTGTGCCCATTTTCTAAAATATTTTTTTCTGGCGCTAAAGTAAAATATTTTAATTGTAGAATGTTTGAAAAATACAAACAAAAAAGCTTAAGGAAGAAAATGAAAGCACCTATAATTTCATCACTCAGAGATAACCATAACTAACATTTTGATGTATGTAGTTATAGTCTTCCTCTCTACATAAAAAGTAAATTTATTATATAAATTATTTTTAAAATTCTTATCAGCTTGGTCTCTGTTGTAAATAGAATTAAATTAAAATACAATTCTTAGTGGTCGTACCAGGTTCAATTATGTTTATACACCATAATCCATCAATCCACTTCCCTATGGCTTACCATTTAAGTTGTTTCCAATTTTTTGCTATTATTGAAAGCAAAACTTTCTATAAAAATTGTAAAGAAAAAATTGCTATTATTACCACTGTGGTTTTTCAGAACAGTACACAAACTGCAATTACACAGTTTGGGGAGTGAAAAAGACAGAAAGGATCATTTCGGTGGCAGTGTTAAGAATATTTAGAGGCTGTTTAAATTAAAGGAAATATGCCTTCAAGGAAGAAGTTCTCCTCACTGATGGGAAAGATGACTAGTAGTTGGGCTAAGAGTATAAAAGGAGGCAACACCACATACAGAAATGTTGAAAAGGGATATAAGGAGGATTGAAGAACATGAAATGTAAAATGGAAAGCTAAGATTTTAAAATAATTTTTTAAGAAGCAATTTTGTTGACTTTTATGGCATACAAGTCAGGTGCTAAGTCAATGCAAGGGCCATAGACAGTGTGATTCAGACAGTTTGCAGACAAGGACTCTGTAGCCTCCTTGCTCTTAGCTGTGCACTGGGTCTTAACAGCAAGTCAGTCCAGCCAACACAAGGACTTGTGTTTACAGACATGATTATACCTGCATATAAGTTAAGTAAGACAAAAAACAGTGCAAGTCTGCAAAATTTTACCTGATCAAAAGTGTCTCTGGGAAGTCCAGTTCCTTAGGATTTATTTGTTCTACTCCATACGTAACACCATTTTGAAATGATTTTTAACCCAAAGGATTTTCTCCAGCTTTAGATGGAAACATGCAAGGATACAAAGGAAAAAAAAATCGTGGAGTCAGAAAGTGTTTCCTCCATGTTCACGACATTCAGAATTCCCTAGAGAGACCATGGTGCCTTCAAAGAAAAAGAACTGGATGTGATTCCCCGACACTCTTCCCTCCTTCTAAGTACAGCCCAGGCAACAGCCCATAAGGGAGACCTCTGATTCTGACCTCGGTTTGTGTCGTGATGTTGGGAGAATTCTTATTTTACCAGGAATTTTTCACTCTTTAGATCTTTGCAGAGAGATGTTCACAGTTGGGCGAATGAAAGTGTTTGTGACATTAAAAGGCAGCAACCTGTCCTGGCCTACGGTTTATATCACAAGTGACTGGGTCTGAATTGCCTTCTACTTAGGCAAGCAAAAGAGAAAGTTGAAAAAGAAGTTCAAGGATTAAGTTTCCATGTGTCTCCATTCACAACAGATGGCCTCCACACGGACAAGTTTTACGCATTTGGTGATCTCCAGATGGGCAAATAAAACGCCATTTTGATCTTATTGTAAATTTGGGAAGGGGGTTGTTACAATCTTTCAATCAAACAGAAAGGAAAATGAATTTTCTCCAGGCAGGGACCCTCAGCTAAAAGAATAAACATTAAGGCTATCTAAGGATTCTGCATGTAAATATATTAGTCTTCACCGAAGCTTAAGGTTTAATTTATTGTATACTTTAGAGAAAAAAATTTATAAATATTTGAACAGTTTTAATAGGCTATGCATATGGTTTCTTAAAGAAAAAATAGTATTCAACTCTTGGTACGTCCTATGAGATTCAATATGCATCAGGAAAATAACTTTATTTTAATAGTTTCATTGAATATTTAATTTTATAATTATTACTATTTAATACACTCTAAAAATTGTTTTTCTTCTTCTCTCTACTAAGCAATTTTTCCTATTATGCCTAAAGTATTTCCTTTCTTCTTCATTTTCAAGAGACATCAACTAAAACCACAGCCATATCATCCGGCGCCTCTTTGATTTATGCAACACTGCACACAATTGATGCCTGGCCTTTGATTTGGTGTTTCATTCTGCTTCCCCACCTGAGCCGGTCTCTCCAATATTCCTGTCAATTATGTGACACCCACATCACCACACACACACACACACACACACACACACACGCACGCACACACGCGCACACACACGCACACACACACACACACACACAGGCATCTGATTTCAGTAGCTGCCCCATGACTGAAGCCCAGGATCCTGACTATAGTCAGGATGCTTAATTACCAATTTGGAAAAATACTGTTCTGTGTAAACCTCAATTCTGAAAAGCAGTTTCTCCGCTTTGAAAATAGAACAATAATAATACACAGATGATTTTCATTCTATGAAAATCTATCTTTAAATTTAAATTTGATATTTAAATTCTATCTTTAAATATCAAAGACTTTGCATTTCACACTAGAACACCAAACCTGGCCAATACACTCAGGAAAACATTTGATTAATGGCTGCCTCTTTAATTAAACCAACCCACCTAGCCTAGTGCTAAGTATATGGTCAATTTTCAGATAATAATGATTTAAAGATATTTTTATTATCTATTAAAGTCTCAATTTAAAAAAAAAATGCAGCAGCCACAGTATTGCATTGAAGTGAGGCCCAGACACATCTACCAAAGGAACAGCAGAGTGAGCAGCAGTGTCGCCTACTGGAGATGACCGTAGTCTCTGGGGTCCAGTAAACGTGGGTTCTAATTCTGGATTCTAAGCTCTTAAACATTAGATTTTACCCTGGGGAATTGCCTGCCTTTCCAAGCCTGAGTTCCCACATAAATGAAATAGGAAAAATAATAGTACACGTGACACATCAGGTTGTGTGATGATTAAATAAGATGGCACCTGTAAGATTCTTTGTACATTTTTGTAATACCCCTCCAAAATACAAAGTTGTGATTATGTTCAGCATCAGTGTATTCTTTCTTTATAAACTCCTAGAAGAGGGGCTCAGGCTCTGTCATCTTGGACAATGTTGAGCAAAACATCTCTTAGGTACTTTATAATCCCTTTGGTTTATTGTGATGATAAAAATTCTGTTGTCACGTTCTCCCATTAATGTTCTATTTCAGCTGAATCAAAAATCTTATCCTTCCAATAAATCCTATGTTCTTTTACATCTCCCTGATTTCACCCTGTTCTCACCATTCTCTTTTCCGGAAGTTCAAGGAACTAGCAAGTCACACAATGGTTTTCTAGTTAGCACCCGGGTATGTAAAGGTTGCCTGGCTTTGACACCTGCTACCTCATCCATCACCAAATTGATGTGACTGCTTTTGATTGCATCAATGTCTCTTTATTTTATCACCTGGTGGTACTCTTTTCTGGAAGTCACACCTTCAGCCAAAAAGGCCACCCATTCCTGGGAGACAGAGGCATCCTTCACCCAAGGGTGTAGAAGAGAGTATGACCACGTGACCCCTGACCACAATTACGAAAATCGCCTGGGATTTGCCTACAAAATCCAGCCATGTTGCAAAAGCAATGTCCTTTGACACATGATTAGATCTGCAAACCATGACAAACTGCGGGTGTTCAGAATTTCTGCTCCAACCCACAGAGAACCCACTGTTCTAACTGCATGTGAGATTTATATCACTCCCTGCCTTACTTCCTCTGCACGCCTTTTGTTCATCTGAATCTTCTGATTTGATCATGCTCTATGATATGCTCATTGCTCTATGCAGTATTCCAACAGGTGTCTGATCACCTGCTAGGAAAAGAGCTTTCTTTTGACTTTTAAAATACCTTCCTTAGTTGAACAGTCAGCATTTCTAAAAGAGTCTTTAGAATATTGGAGGAGAAAAATCCTATGACAGATCATGACAGAATGTAGTGGAAGAAGCACAAACCTGGAGTCAGACTTAGCTCTTATAAACTAAGCTAGTCATCCGTTTCCTTGCCTGCTAAAGGAAGGTAAGCGTATCTACAAAGTAGGGCTGCGATGTGGGTAGAGTGAGATAATGCAAATATGTAAGGAAACTGGTGCAGTATGTGAGGCATTCATAAGGACCCAATTCTTTTTCCACATCCTCCTGCCTGTCTGCTCAACTTCTTCTCTGAGTCGGGGTATAGAAAATGAGAAGACGGTTATATATGCCTAGCATTTCCCTGGAATAGACATTCTTGACCCAGAGTTCAAGTTTACTTGCAGTATGTGGAGATGAAGAGGCTGTCAGCACTCAGAGCAAAGATAACAATGGGTTCATTCTCCTGAGAGTGAATTCCAGCTAAGCCAAAACAATATGCCATGACTGTCTTGGAGAGGAAGGTACTTTTTCTTCTTTGTAGGTCTGATAAATGAGAAAATTCCAAGCATTTTTTAAGGTGAGTTAAAGAAGACTTGTGAGGAATTTCAAGCAGAGCATTAGAGTGTCAGAAGATGGGAGAATACCTAGGGATGCTCTGCATGCCAGGAGTGGTAGATGCAGCTTCTTGCCTCTTTCTCTTTTGCGTTCATCCATCTCCCTGCACATAGCCCTCATTTCTTAAACGTCTATGACAGGTTTGGGTTCTAATTTCATGCCATAGAGACTGTCTCACCTCTTGTGTTTTGTTTTTTTTCCATTCACCACCTCAAATGGCTTTTTAAAATTATCATCCTTATTTTTTTTTCATGTCCCCCAAATTGGCTGATTTTATACTTAGTAAATATCTCACCCTGAGCACCTTTTCCACCAAAGCTGAACTCTGTAAATGCTAGGTGTTAATAGGGTCAAACAATCTTTCAACTCTGTACTTGGTTTGGCTTAGTGGTCAGAAGAGAATAGTTTATGCAAGATAAGGAAGACTTTTATATGAAAACTTGCAGTATGTTTCTATTGCTGTTTCTTTTCCCTCAAGTTATAGGCATCCATAGTGGCCGGCAGTCTTGCAAATTCTTGCTTTGAGCAAAACTTGTTCCTGATTTGGTAGAAAGAAATCTCAGATGGACAAATAATCAACTTTTTACATTTAGCTGAACATTTCACCCTGTAGACTAGAATTTCTGTGAATTCTAGAATATTTAAATAAAGGTGGTTTATTTTTAATAACAGAATTTTGCATTAATAGCTCAAAACATTGTCTTCTAGATGAGTCTTCCACTACTCCCTGGTACTCAGATAAGACTCAAATGGGTTTCCCTGTAAATTCAATTTATTATATTTAATATGCTAAAATTTATAGTGTGGACATTTAGCTTTTGGAAGGAGAAAAAATATGGTTCTTGGCAATTGTTATTTGTCTCTTTCTGCAAAGATGACTGGGAAATCATCTTTGGGTTCCCTGGTTTTAAAGATATACACATGCTAAGTTTGTAATTTCATGATTTCCCTGTATAACATATGCACGGTTCTAGAACCTACATCTGAATGGATGACTTGCCAGACTGTTCATCAGTTTTGATGATCAAGAGAAGACAAATAGATTATTTTGACATTTTTATCAATATATTAAAAGTGAAAGATGATCTCATAGACTGAGATCTGGTCCTGGCTGATGCAGTTATGCCAGGAGTTCCCTGTAAAAGTAATTAGGGAAGTTGAAAAAGTGAGCATTCCCCAGATGTGATCTTACCAGTGGCCTTAATATATGACATCAATGAGTTAAATGAGGAAACTACCAGAGGCCAAACATCTAGGTTTTAAGTTTCAGACAAGGTTTTTGCTTGTGTTCACCTCAGGAAATGAATATTGCATTCATAAATTGTTGTCCTTATCCAGGAGATGAACCATAGCAGTTTCATTTAGCCCTAGAGTATTAAATTTCTTTAACACTTTGCCACATTAGAATATGTTTTCCATCTGAATCTGATGATGCAATATTTGAATGGAGAAATATTTAGCCAAGTGACATTCCATAACAAGCCGTAAAAGTTTATGATGCACATAGTAGGATAATTGGCACAACAGCAATTGAATATTTCCTTATGGATAATATTTGATAAGATATGGCATGTGTAACAATCATGACATTTCAATCAACCAATGATGGCTACTTTAGAATGCATTTATTTTATTGTTTCCATAATGGATTTTACAGTGCCAGAATTGGTTCTCCTCTACCAGAAAGATAAAAAAAAGAACCATATTCTTTTTCATCCTACATTTATTTTCCATTGTAATCTTTTGCTGGTGCATTTTATTTTTTCCTCCCACTGCCCCACTAGATTGTTTCATCACAAGCTGTTGACAAATGATTTGTTGAAACTCAAAGCTGGTGGACAGAAATGTTTTATTTTTCTGCTTGAGTCAGCATTCTTTTGGTAAAGTCCTTTTACAATATTAATTAAATCATTCATAGACAGTGTCCTTTCTCCCAGTTCCCAGATTTTCTAAACCTCACACCTGTTTTTCTTTGGGTTTTATGCTATATCAGCTTATAAATCTTCCTCTATTTCCCAGTATAGTTTCTTATGAAATAACACATCCCCCCACCCCCCAAGAAAACCTCTTGCCCAACTGTTTTCAATAGTGGCAGTCAGGCCTGAAGTTGTCAATCAAAGAACAGCTTATCAGTCTGAGCTTTTGCTTTTTAAGCTTTTACTCAGTGACTTTTGAGACCTGTCAACACCCAGTTGATTTTAGCCCTAACAATAAAGTCACACTCTATCTCCCACATAGAAGCTTTAAGATTAAATTCTGATGTCATATACGTCATATTTACATAGTTAAAACTCATAACAAGCAACCCACAGGCAACAGAATGTAATAACCATGCAACAGAGCCATTTCCTGTCCCCCTTTTTCTCTCACACTATGTTTTGTGCAGTTTATTGGATGTGAATGTTATGAAAATGAAAATCGTCTGGGAGAAACCTGCTGGCCAGGTCTGAGGTTTAGAAGAATTCAAGGAGTATATAGAGTTGTAAATGCTTGGCCACCTCTTACATTATAAAATAGGAACACTTTCAACATTCCTTTTATTTCTAGAAAAAGGAAAGATGGGAGGCCACAATTACACATGCTAACAGACAATTTTTAATATCTCTCATTCTTGTAGTATGAAAGGAAAACAACTAACTTGGAGTCAGAAAACTTGAAACATCAAAAGTTTTACAATTTGTATTTTTAAATACAAAGCTCCTACTTCAAATGCATTGCCAGGTGAACTTTATGGACATAATTTGAGAGTCAAATCTACTATGACACTTTAAGCAGCCAATTTAGGGAGATAAGCATTTTCTTGGCAATCATTTTATAGCTAGAAATGTGTGTCATGTTAAAGCAAGAAAATGAAAACCACTGTCTGTGATTTAATTTGAAGCCTCCATCACATCAAAAGATTAGGCTTGAAGTGAAAATATTGACAAGAAAATAAGGCTCTAATGGAAGGACATTATATACCACGAAGTGGACACCTTTTTGTAGTTTCCTTATTTAAAGGGAAGCTGAATTTGGAATTATTTCCTTATTAGTGTTACTTTGGAAAACCTTCTGTATAAATAAAACCTAAAATACCATTTAAAAATAAGTTTTTATTCCTTCTGGGGCTGCTCTTTCTTATTCATGCTAAAAGATGTACACATAAATTTAACAACCAGATTTTATCACTATGTTAGAAAACATTCACATTGCCTTTTTACTATACCTGAAAGGTGCAGTCATATTCCTCATGTGAAATAATATTAAGGGAAATTTCACAGAATCAATATTCTCTTGTGGTTTTAATTCTATCTGAAAACAAAAAACAAATTTTAAAAAAGGCCTTAATAGCACTCTCCATGGAGTCTCAAATTCCATGGCTTCTACACAAAAATCAGGTTATTTTGGTATTTTTATTTCTTATTCAAACTATATAGGAAGCTGATTTTTGGACTCACTGATTTGTTCTAGCAAATAAAATAGAGCTCCTAGAAGTACATAAGCTTTCTTAAAATCCCAGCAATGGAAGTGCTTTTGTCAGCAAAGGATGTGTCCTCTCTCTCGTGTGTGTCTCTCGCTCTCTCTCTAAGCACATACACCACATACTCACAGAATGACCGAGAGGACTTCTCCATCTAGACCTGCAGGTTTCCCTCTCTCTGGTCCACCATTAGGTCTCGGGCTCCACTAACAGAATTCAATCCTCCTCGTTAGGCACCTTTTTCCTGCTTAATTCTCTCCCTTCTGTGTTAAAGTAAATGAGGGGTAGAGAAAGTTTAGAATAAATTCTCAGACCTGTAAGTCCTGTTGAGTGTAAGCCACTTAGAGAAGGGTGATTGATTGAAAACTCTCAGTGTCTTTCAGCTGGTATCCAATGTGAGGACAAGATTCAACTCCTGGAGTCTCTGATAGCAATTACAGATGAGTGAACTTCAAATGCTTTGGAGTTTGTATTCAATTCAGTTTGTGTTGAGCAGCATGTGACATCTTGGACAGATCTCAGTATGTTCACAAAGTCACAGATGGAGTTGGAAACCTCATGAAATAGGCCAAAGATACCATCCTTTATGGGGCATGAACATAAAGTAATATAATTGATTTTAAACTGACATGGAAGAACTTATACATACATATTGAATGTTATACCTTTAAAAACAGTCATGTTGGAGACTTCACATTCATCTAATTGTTGCTCCCAGAAACTGAGCCAAGGTCTGCCTTGCAAATGGAAATGTCCCTTCTTTTGAAGGTAAATTTGAAATTTTAAAATAGATGATGTGTGCAGCCCTAGTTCTGATGAATAGAGTAATTAAACTAAGACATAGACTACTGGGCAAAATTCAATGGGGCCATTAAAAAAAATGAACTTTGTTTCAAATATTTGCATTGTGATATGTAATAAAAATAGCTAACACTTACTTGTATTCTTACTAAGTGTCACTGGTTTAAGTATTTGACACTCAAGATTTCACACAATGCCCATACTCAAACTCAACCCCATGGTGCAGGTTGAATCATCACTATTTTAAGGTTAAGGAAACTGAGGCACAGAGAGGGAAAATAAAGCTCAAGACCAAATAGCTAGTAAATGGCAGAGCCAAGGACCCAAACCTGGAAAGTCAGTCTTCAAAGCCCTTGCTTTTAACTGCTGCGCTATATTAACTCCAAGACTTGCTCTAAAGAAAGTCTTAGCCAAGTTCTTGGCCAGTGCAACAGGCTGCTGGACTTAACAGTTATTCACTATCAACTCTCAACATTCATAATGTAATAATTTTCAATTATTCTAAGGCTTGGATTTGAATCTTTTTGGCTAGCCTCTAGGAGCCTGTCACATAATCATAACTAATGATTAAACCTAACTGACCATCCCACAAGCCCATTGCAGTACAGCTTCACGGCAGTTGTGGAGAAAAGTTTATACCACGATGCCCTCTGAATTGGGGGATTTGAAAATTCTCAAGATATGGTGTTTGTAAATGTCAGACTCTCTTGTAGAACACAAACTTACCATGACTACTTTGAATGACAGTACTTATTTGGATATAGTCAATTCAGGGTGCTCGGAAATACTCAAAACCACGAGGGATCAGGGTGAAGACGAACATGCTGGTTATGTCCCTCAGGTCATGGCCAGGCTAGGCACAGCGTGGTATGCCAGCAAGAGTGCAGACTTCATAATCAATCAGACCTAAGGACATTTCTAGAATCTTCCACTTAGTGGATACATGACTTTAAGTAATTTAGTTGACTTCTCTGAGCCTTTATTTCAGGGGTCCTCAAAATTTTAAACAGGGGCCAGTTCACTGTCCCTCAGACCATTGGAGGGCTGTTGGAGAGTGCGGTGCACATTCCACACATGTGCACTGTGGACCCGGGACAAGTTGGCTGCTAAGCAGGACCAGCCAGCCATGGCAAAAACACCCGCCAGGCCAGATAAATGTCCTCGGTGGGCCGCATGTGGCCCGAGGGCCATAGTTTGAGGACCCTTGCTTGCTCTTCATCGGTAAAACAGGGGCCCCGATGCTCACAGGGTGTTTGAGGATTAAGTAAAACATACTGAATCGAATTTTGCAAGCACAATCTGTAACAATACACCTTCAATAAATATGAATTCTCTTCTTTTTTCAACAATATCCTTGGAAGTCCCCAACTGAAAACAAATTATCCTCCAAGTCATCAACTCAGCTTTCTCAGAGCATTGAGTAGTGTAATTGTGATACTATAATTTAGAGGCATAGAGGAAAGTTATTTTTACTGGTCTTGTTCATGATTCACCCCTGCTATTTTATTTGCCTAAAGTTTAGTGCCTGCAGCAGCCACCAATTGGGCTCCAACTGATAGAGACAGCACGTGGGAGGAGGTGTGGGGTCCGACAAAGGGCTTGCAGCTGTGGAGAGAGCAATTGGATTAGGCAGCCAAGACCAGAAGCATCTGGTAAAACTGACATTTTTCCACAAAATTGACGTTTCTGTCATAAACGATAATTCACAGCTTTCTTTTAACTACATTTGGAAAACACTTTTTTCTAGTGGGAAAATGAGAAGATAGGGGTGGTTCCCTGTCTGTTTGGTTATCCCTTTGTGCAGAGGACGGGAGGGAAACCTTTTCTCCAGGCACAATAAAGGCTCAGGAAGTTGTGTGCTTTTGTCTGCGCCACCGAGAAGGCGTGAGAGGCACGGGAATTTTTTCCCTTCATGGATCCAAGGAAACTTAAAAAGTTTACTAGGGTGAAGTTTGGGAAAAATAACAGAAATTGTACTAGTGAAAGGTAGGAATTGAGATTATTAATCAATTATCAATTGTTATCAAGTGTCATCAAACAGATGTCCTGGGATATCTCTGAATTTGCACTTTAGAACTTTACCCAATTCTTCCCCAAATGCAGACCAAGTGCCACTGCAGCCTTGAGGGGTGATTCCAGATGGAGAGACACAGAGGGAAGTGGGACAAGCTAAACTAATAAAATATATAGTATAGTAGATGGTGATAAGTGCAGGAAAGGGGACTAGACGCAGGGGTCCTCAAACTTTTTAAACAGGGGGCCAGTTCACTGTCCCTCAGACCGTTGGCGCGCCATTGGAGAGTGCGGCGCACATTCCACACGTGCGCACTGTGGGCCCAGGACGAGTTGGCTGCTAAGCAGGACAGGCAGCGGTGGCAAAAACACCCTGTGGACTGGATAAATGTCCTTGGCGGGCCACATGTGAGGACACCGCCTGGTAAAGAGTGAAAGGAGCCATTTCCACTTAAACCAGGGAGGAGACAGATGTCCTCCAGGCCAGGAAGCAGGAAGCCTGCAGGTCGCTGAGGGGAGCACACTCTAGGTAGAAGCAAGCTACAGGGATAAGGGCTGGGCCAGGGTGCCCAGGGAAGATTTGAGGAACAGCAGAGAGGCCAATGTGATTCCAGCAAAAGGGAACAATAGATGAGGTCAGAGGTCAGGGGAGTGTGGATATTGGCTATGGGGGCCTTTTGGCTTTGGCTCTTAGAGAGATAGAAACGGAGCACCTACCAAGTCCCAGGCATCAAATGGGATGCTTTCCACAAATATCCTCTCTAGCTCTTCCAAGCATATAAAATTAGCTCCCTTCTCAGCCAAGGCAACCACAACTGGAGCTCAGAATGTAAAACTCGCCCATGATCACTCAGCTATGAAATGGAAGAGCCAAGGATGAAAACTGGAGTCCATGCTGGGCCAGAGTATTAACCCAAGCAGGTTACACCTGCCCAACCGTGGGCGCTCACTGAAAGCAGTGCTTTTGTAAAGCAGTTGCCGTGAAGTGTTCCCATATTTATGTCTCTCTTAGACCCCAAATGCCACCCACTTTGGAGCACTCTGAATTCGTGGTTTCTGAAACAGATACGTATGTGAATCACTTGGAGAACTTTTATAAAATATTCATTCCAAAGCCCCAACCCACGCATGGAATCAGGAAATTATGGTTCCCAAATGTCTTTGAAGATGGAACTGTTTTTTTCTGGACCATCTCATAGAGATAAGTGTTAGGAAGAAGGTATTTTGGAAGTGAAACCACAGGTATAAACCTCATACTGTACAGATGCGGATGCCAACAAATGAAAGAACAAAAAAGCTTTCATTGTGGTTTGGTTGGCTGTTCCATTAATTGATATATTTTATTATCTATTTAGTTTTACATTTTTGGATCATAGCTATTGAGTGCTCAATAAATGTGTTTGGTCAATAGTTTTTGAAATACCTTTGCTGTGGTCCACTTACTACTTTTAATAAATGCACCCCTTTGCGTGTTAAAAAAGAAGAATCCAAAGCCAAGGAAAATAATTGGTTTAAACCACTAGAAAGTTTTCATTACCCTCTTCTGTGCCTGAAATTTCACCATGTTTATAACAGAGAAGTTAGGTCATTAAATATGAAATGTCTAATTTCAAATCAAAAGTGTAGTTTATTATATCTCAAACAAGAAGCAGTACAATTAATCAAAGTTAGTGCCTAAACTATCAACACAGTTTTGTCATCTTAACAGTAGCTTGTTTATGCCAGCAGCAAAGAATCCTGGAGAGCTAGTGGCAATGAAATTGTGAAAGGTGTTTTCCACAGCTTGTTGGAATTGAATATTTTTCCTTGCAAGAAGTGGTCCAAAGCCTGGAAGGAAGTGGTAGTTAGTTGGTACAAGGTCTGGTGAATATGATGAATGACAGAAAGTTTCCAAGTCCAGCCTCTATAGTTTGAGCAGCATTGTTTTTTGTGACCTGTTGTCTTGCAAGAGGATTAACCTGTCTCTCTTGACCAATCTTGGCTGCTTAATCACAAGCATCCTCATGATTTCATTCAATTGGTTGCAGTAGAGATCCGCTATAATAAACTGACCAGGGTTCATGAAGCTATAATGGACAATACCAGCGCTGGACCATCAAACAGACACCATTAGCTTTTTCGGATGAATATTCAGTTTCAGACTGTTTCAACACTTTATCCAACCATTGTGCTGAATGCTTGCAATTGCCAAAAAGAATACATCTTTCCCACATTTCATCACACGTAACAATACAGTGTGGAAATGGCCTTTATGTCGTGACAGTTAAAGAAAGGCAAGCTTCCAGATAATTTCTCTTCTGATGCTTGTTTAATTCATATGATACCCATCTATCCAGCTTCTTTACCTTTCTAATTTGTTTCAAATGTTCCAATATTGTTGGAATTATGGAACTTCTCATAGCATCCACATACTATGCATTCATAAGCCACATCCTTCCCAAACACTTGGTTGGTATTTCAGGCTGTCTGTGCAGCATTGGTTTCATGACGGAACTCAGGTTCGAAAATGACACAAATTTTGGACTTATTCATGGTTTCACAAAAATTGCTCTAAAAAAAATTGAAAGATAACCACAAGCCAAAACATGCATTTGAAAGACTGAGGATGTACCTTCACAATAAAAATAAAACAAGTGTCAAAGTGAAATGTCAGAGATATCAACTGTCAAATTTAGTACTTAAGGAAATCAGACATCTAATACTTAATAACCTAATAATTCTGCTTTCTCAAGAAGTAACAGAATAGTCTCCCAAGAAATGCCATGAACAGTAATTGTTTTAAAAATGACCAACATACATGTATATGTTTCATTATGAAAAGTGTTTTATCTTTTATGATGATCATGAAATGGTTTTGCTTTCTGGATTATTGACATACCATTTACTTTGGCTGGAATTACTTGCTTATGTTACCATGTGAGCCACAGGTAACCTGCCATTATTGTTCAAATAGGGGGAGGATGGAAACCAGAACACTGACCACTTGCTGTCCCAGTTCCACTGTGGAAGAACCCTGAAAACATGCATGCCCTGAAGCTGTCATGACCCTCACACCCCCTCGCCACTCATTCTGCTGCTCAGGATAAATGAACAACCTATGGCCCAAGGACAATGGACAGGCTCTAACATAAACCAAGTCCTACACACTAAGTATGGCAGACTAAAAGAGAAGTTCTTTTTTGTTTTGTTTTTTTGTTTATTTGTTATACAGATTTGTAACTATAAGATCACATTCTATTGCTTGAAACAGAGCAGAGGGAAGATTACATAATCCCTGATTGAAGAACAATGAACATTAGTTTTCAAAATCACTTGCAGATAACTCCCAATTAAACCGTTTTAAGTATGTTAATGTGTTTTAATCAGTAATGGCTGAAATGAAAGTGACACTTTTCTACTAGCTGAGGGAGCTTTTGTTTACAGAATTATCTCAAATAGTCACAAAAGCAACAGTCTGAAAATAAACAACAGCTTACCGACAGTCTTAAGTATACATGGTGCAGATTTGTGGTATGCACAATACACAATCCTCCTCCCCTTGCAAGTGGGCAGGGCATGTAGATCTGGTTGATGAGCTGGGAGTAGAAATATTTACTTATCCCAGAAATTCTTCAGCATTCTCTCCCCCTGCTGCAGCAATCATAGTGCAGATTTCATGTTGAGGTGATAAAGCCCTCAGATGAAAATAACTAGATTCCTGAGTGACCACATAGAAAACAATTGCCCTGACAAGACAATCAGGCTTGCAGTAGACTTTGCACAAGTGAAAAATGAAACCTTTGTTGTATCAAGCCACTGAGACTTAGGTGCTCTTCTTTATTGCACTATAACCCAGCCTAGCCTGACTAATACAGTATGTACTGGAGAAAAATGATTAATAATGCCTGCATGTGAATATCACAAAAGTTTCATTATAGAGGATTCAACCACAGACATTCTGTTCCTTTGGGCCCTACCCACTCCCCCTTTTTTAATGACTTCTTCTGTTTTGTATCTATGCATTATGGCCAAGCAATTACAATATGTGTTTTTTTCACTGTCATTGCCAGCTGGTTTATTAGAGTTATAAAAATGTTAGATTCTTCTAATCTTATTCCTTGATCCCCTGCATCATTACGAATCTATTTCCTCCCCATGCTCCCATGGTCATCTCTTTCCATAGTATATTCAGTTAAGAACACAGGCTTAAAAAAAAGAAGAAGAAGAATGTAGGCTTTAGAATCAAGCAGACCCAGATTTAAGCCACTTACTGTTTCTATGCCTCAGTTTCCTCAGTGCAGAACAACTATGATTAGAGATCCTATCTCATGAGTTTTTGTTTGTAAGATCAACAAGGCAAACACATTTTAAGGGATTTAGCAGAGCACAGTGTCTGAATAAATGTTTTAAGTGATCTAAAGGGGAGGGAAACTAATATTTGCTGATCAGAGCAGGCTGATTTACATGAATTATCTCACTTAAAGCTCACAGCAGCCCAGCGAGGTCAGCATCGACCCCATTTTAGGAATAACAAATCAGACGCTAACAAATTTGCCAAGCTCACGAAAAGCGGCCAGTGGCAGGGCCTGAGTAGAGCCGAACCTGCCCGTGCCAAGCCTGCAGCTCCTTTCCCTACACTAGGCTGCCTTTCCTCTGTGTCACACATCAGGCCAAAAGGGACTTTTTTTTTTTTTGCACGCTTTCCAAAAGTGTTAAAAGGCAACAACTAAAAATTGTTGTAAAAATCCACCCACAATAGCTAGGCAGTAGTTTAAAACATATATTTTGTGTTATATATTAAAAAACATATTTTAATTGTATTCAAAATAAGTTTACATTAATCAAGTCAGCTGTGCTGACATTTGTTCTTTCTTTAGTTTCTTAACTCCTCAGTTAAGTCTTCTGTGCTTTTCTTGTACATAAAAGTGGTTGTTTAGGTGAAAGCCATGTAGGGAAATTTATTAAATCAGTGCAACTGACATTTTTCTCTGTATGTATGTCACTTTTTTTTTTTTTTTTTTTTGAGACAGAGTCTCGCTTTCTTGCCTAGGCTAGAGTGAGTGCCGTGGCGTCAGCCTAGCTCACAGCAACCTCAAACTCCTGGGCTCAAGCGATCCTCCTGCCTCAGCCTCCCGAGTAGCTGGGACTACAGGCACAAGCCACCATGCCCGGCTGATTTTTATATATATATATTAGTTGGCCAATTAATTTCTTTCTATTTTTATGGTAGAGACGGGGTCTCGCTCAGGCTGGTTTTGAACTCCTGACCTTGAGCAATCCGCCCGCCTCGGCCTCCCAGAGTGCTAGGATTACAGGCGTGAGCCACCGCGCCCGGCCTTATGTCACTTTTTAAAAGCAATTTAAAAAACATTTTCTAGTCCACGTCTTTTGCTGGAAACATGATGAGAGAGAAATATCTGTTTTATCAGTATTATTTCTTTCTGCAGGTATTGTATTTTGCTTTCCTAGGTTTCTTCTGGGCACTTTCCATCATCTAAACAACCCCTTTAATAGGGAATTCTAACCTTCAAAGACTTTACCTAGCAGATCACCAGAAACCAAAGTGTAAGAAAAAAATCAACCACTATGGAAAGTAGTACAGTATGGTACTTTGAATTTTGAATTTGTTTGATTTGAAATGACCTCAACTTCTACCTTACACTCATTTTTAAAATGTAGTTGATCCTAGTGAACTGTTCCCAAAAAGGCAACACAATTAGCACCTCCATGTATGTATGAAAACTGCAAATAAAGAACTGCTAATTGTGATTTGAGGTAATTTTTTTAATGGCCAGCCCTGGCAATTTTTTATGACTCCCCAATGAATTTTAGCCTGAACAGGTTTGGAAATCAAGGTGATAAACAATACATCTAATTGCTGTGTTAATATTTTACACACCCTTAAAATTGGGGTTTCATATAATTAAAATTTTATCTTTAAATAAATAAATACTTGACCCCAAGGCAACTGCCAGTGCCAATGACATCCCTTAAGGGAGGAAAGGCATGGGACCCAGGCAGCTGGAGGAGCACCTTTCTCCACTTCTTCCTAAGACCTGCTCCATTCCTTGAATCAGAGAAATATAGAATGCACGTTTTACAACAAAGCTTTACTTTGTTTCTTTCCATAAGCGGTACATATATTTTAGCTTTCAAAATAATCTCTTCTCTGGAACAAAAACAATCTTCTTTTTGAATTTATGACCTCCTTTAAAGGACTTGATTGTCAAACTAAAAGTTAGTTAAGGTCTTGGTTTCAATAGAACTTGATTAAAGCTGAAAGATATAAGAGTCACAAAATCAGAAGAAATAGAAAAATGACATTGGATTTTTAACCTAAATCTCCAGCAAGGATCTGGAAAGGAGGCTTTTCTAGAAAGAACCCAATGGTAGTTATTCTTTACACAATATATTTAAACTTTTTTTGTAACTCCCTTGCTCCAGCAGAAAAAATTATTTTTAAGTTAAAAACAGGGCAAAAGGATATAGTATATGTACATTGTTAATATTAAAAAAATGCAAGGGATCATGTTTTGTTAAAAATATTTGTTAAATAAACCATTGTGAACGTACCTTTAAAAACATATTATAAATGCCTATATTTTATAAGTAAATGCTGTATTATCTTAAAAGGTAAAAGCCAAAATTTAATTGAGAACTAAACGAAGAGCTGAGACCTTTTTTTTTGGTTTAATGAACCTATTTAAAGTTTAGAAAAATGCATCAAATTAAAAACAACCCTCAATTTAGGCTGCAACACAAAACACCCACAGACCTCAGGAAATCACCAGGCTCATTCACCTTGACCTTTGGCCTCTCACACATTCTAACATTCAGCTTTCTTCCTTCTGTCCATCTGCTTGAACCATTAGTAAAGTTCTTTTGCAACAGCTCGAACAAGTAAGCCAGCTGTCATCGGAGCATATTTAAACTCTGCCTCTTAGTTTCCACTGAATCATGTGTTTGCCCACAGGTCTCATTAAATACAGGGAAGGGCAGTAGTGCAGTTTCAAAATGCTCTGGGGGAACAAACCATCTATATAAAAGGGTGGTCCGAAGGCCTTAGACTAATTTGCTTGCTTACTTTTTACTTTTCAATCTAAAGAGGAATTTTCTATAGAGAAACAGGACAAATGTCAAATGTATGCAAAGTAAATCTATAGCAAAAAGGACAAATAGGTACACTAACAACAAAAAGAGAAATCTTTCCTTTAAAAAGCAGTCCCTTTGAAAATTAGTTCAAAAACAAAAACTCTTGCACAAACTCCCATTGCTTGATTTGATTTAGGAAATAAATGAATCATGCATGATCATTTCCTGATCTCACAGCCAAAAAGCCCAGTCAGTAGAAGAGGAAATTCAAGAAAATGGCTAGATGCAAAGTCAGAATTGTCAAACTTACTGCTCAGAGGTTAATTGAACTGTCTTTAGTGAAGCCCAAAAAAGAAAATGAAAATGCATCCACTTCCGTACTGTGGAAAGGGCTGAAATACTGGACTTGCAAGTGAACAGGATATGAAATGTAAAGGTCCATTCTATGATGTAAGGCCAGGAAGCAATTAACACCAGGTAAACCAGGCAAATTAGAGTGGATATCAGGGCATTTGGGGTTCTAGTTTTCATAGGCTCAATATAGATATTTTGGCTGGTCTCCTAAATACCTTTCATTTTCACTGCCATCAGTCTGCTGAGACTGAGGTCAGACTGTAAAATCAATCACACTGAATATTAACCAGGGCACACTCTGCTAAAGCCAGCCCATCAACAGAATGATCAGAAACACAAATCAACTAGCCAGGCTAAGGGGTTTCACTTGTGTATCACTAGAATGGCATTTATATTTGCATTTAAACCAATATGGTCCATTTCAAAGGCAAAATTAACAGGGCATTTCCCAAATCTCTCTGAATCATACACAGCTCTAATGGATCAAGTCACATCTCCCAGGCTCCCTCTGCATTTTGTTTCTCCCTATTGCTTTTTGTCAAGCACGCCTGTATACATACCATACCTTCCATCTAACCACCAGGTAATATAAATACAAAGTAGCTTGTCATTAGTGTCTTCATAGGGAAAGTTATTTTTCATAGAAATATTCTCTGTGCTATAGACTTTTTAATTTGAATTTAGTTTATGGTTCTTTGTTTTTGTACACTATTTTTCTTGATTACTTAGTAGACAAATCCTCGATGCGAATTTTCAAGATTGGTGGGCAAGGGAGATCTACCCATGGCCCTTTGCTCACATTTAAGCTAATGCCCTAAAAATCTGCACCTTCTCTAGTATAAGATAGCAGTAGAGCAAAGGCTTCTTGCATTCATGGAGGAAGAGAAAGAATAGCAGGTATATGCAGAGATCACCTAGTGAAAGAGGAAGCAAGAGGGAGAGGTGTCAGGCTTTGTTTAACAACCAGCTCTAGCAGGAACTAATACATCAATAACTCACTCATTACCTTAAGGATGGCACCAATCCATTCATGAAGAATTCACCCCCATGACCCAAACACCTCCCACTAGTCCCTACCTCCAACACTGGGGATCAAATTTCAACATGAGGTTTGGGGGAACAAACATCCAAACTAGAACAGGGAAGAACAACACGGCAAAGGACATAGTAGCCTGGCCAGTTGAGGACACAGTATTCAGAATTACTAACAGTGGATTTAGTGTAAGAATCTGATAGACAAAAATTGGGGGACCCTATGGAACATTCCTTCCAGAATAGGATCCTTGGACCAAAGGTATTCCAGATCACAAGGCAGCGGAAGCAGCCAACTAAGGTACAGAGAAAATAAACTTAAAGACCTTATGTAGGATGGAGAATGAAGAGGAAATACCAGATAATATATGTGAAGGAGCCAGCCCTTTCTTCAAACAATTCCCAGAGAAGTACCTGGTATACTATGACCACAAGAATTAGCACTGTGGTCACTCAACTTGTGCCAACAGGGGTGTTCCAGGAACACAAAAGAAAAAGGGAAATTGAGTGGTTTTAAATATGTAAATGAGCACGAAGGGGAAGAAGAGAGCTTTGGGACTTGAGTGGCAGATGTCACCATCATTTTGCAGGAAGACAAGTCTGTCTCAAAGGCTTCTTTTTGATATAAAGATGCTGTATAAACGGGTTTTGCTTTCCTGTATATGGAATGAATAGGGTCACATTCAACTTATTGGTGGGGATTTCTCCCAAATGAATTTGTATTTCCAGATCATGAACTCCAAAAGACTAAAGCATAATTGATCCCAATAAGGCTGAAAGAAATAATTTTTTTCTTATTTATCTTACTTTTTTCTTTTTTCTCTTGCTTTTGTTTGGAAAATGCTTTTGCTGCAAGAGTTACATTGGCTTTAAATTGTATAGTTATGTGTTTTCTGCTATATATGTTCTATCAATGCTTTGCAACTTTGAAAAGTCATAACTTGAGAATGGCAGAGTAGGATTAATGCACCTCTGGAGATGCTAAAGGAGTGGCATCTATTATGCTACTGCCACCTGTCACAGTCTATATTGTAGGTACCAGAGGAACCAGGCATCGGACCGGGACTCCTCTTCATTCATTCACGCATACAGCAAATATTCATTGAATTCATATGAAGTGCCAGGAATTGTTATAAATTCTAGAGATACAATGGTGAGCAAAAACACATTGCTTTGGGAGATGGACAATGACTAAATAACCACCCAATAAATGTATGTTTTCTAAAAGCTGCAAGAGTTCTAAAGGGATGTGAGAGCTTTTAACCAAAGAACCTGCATCAGGGAAGAGTCTCCTAAGGAAATACCATGAACTGCAACTTACAGAAAACGTAGACTCTAGCTAGCATTAAAGAGAGAGGAAGGGCTTTTCAGACAGAAACTGCCACAGAGGCCAGGCACAGTGGCCCACGCCTGTAATCCTAACACTCTGGGAGGCCAAGGTGGGAAGATGGCTTGAGTTTAGGAGTCCCAGACCAGCCAGAGCGAAAGTGAGACCCTGTCTCTACTAAAAATATAAAAAAAATAATTAGCCAATCAATTAAAGATGAAACAAAAAAAATTAGCCGGGCATGGTGGCTCGTGCCTGTAATCCCAGCTACACGGGAGGCTGAGGCAGAAGGATTGCTTGAGCCCAGGAGTTTGAGGTTGCTGTGAGCTAGGCTGATGCCACGGCACTCACTCTAGCCGGGGCAACAAAGCGAGACTCTGTCTCAAAACAAACAAACAAAAACAAACTGCCACAGAGAGGGCCCAGTTTCCAAGAACATGAATTAAGCCAGTGCAGGTGGATCAGAAAGACTGAGGCAGAGATGGCAAGAGAGAAAGCTGGAGAGAGGCACAGGTGAAGCAAAGCAGGACCTCAGGGGCCATGTTAAAGATTTCAGCCTCTATCTTAAGAGTATTTTAAAGCCATTGGGAGGTTTTAAACAATGAGTTGATGGCATCAAATTTGTTTATGGAAAGTTTAGTCCAAAAACACAATAGGCTGGGGATTCAAGAAGAGAAGAAGCTGGAGGATGAATGTAGTAACTATTGAAATAGCACAGATGAGAGCTGAAAGAAGCTTGAACTAGGGTATTAAATGGTGATAAACTGATACATCTTAAAGAGTTTAAAAAAGTAATAGTTGAAAGGACTTGATTACAGACTAGAGGTAAGAGTGTGGAGAGTATCTAAAATTACTCCTTGGTTTCTGACTTAAGTAATCGAATGAATGGGCACTGGTATAATTCACTGAGACAGGGAACACTGTGCAGAGAGGGAGCTTGGAAGGAAGATCATAAATTCAATCTTGAGCTTTGAGAGACCTCTGAGACGTCTAAGTAGACATGCCAAGTAGTCACCATATATGAGTCGGAAGTTCAGATGAGAGGTTTTTGCTTGAGAAATAAATTTGCAATTTATGGTTGTATTATTAAGTTAGAAATCAAGTCATGGGCATGAATGATATTACCTAAGGAGAAATCACATAGTAGGAGAGGGGACATAGAACTCATGGAACTCCAACCCTTAATGTCCAGTTGGGTAAAAATGAGTCATCCTTCAAGGTGATGGAGAAGGAGAAACCAGAGAGAGAAGAGGAAAACCAAAGGAATGTTGTGCCCAAACCGCTTAGAACTTGGTTTTCACAATATGAGGGTGTTTCAAATAGAAAGTTGACTCCAGTTGCCAGTGTTTCTGATAGATTATGTGAGATGATGATTGAAAACTGCCCTTCAGATTTAGCTATATGGAGGCCAATGGTGGCCAGATGGAGAGGTTTTAATTTAAGAAGGAAGCCAGATAGGAGATAGTTGAGAGGTACGAAGGGACAGAATTAGACAATAAATTTAGACCTCTTTTTCAAGAAACTTTACCACAAAGGGAAAGAGATAGATAATTTGGGAGCTGGGGGTGGGAGGTGGGTATATGCATGTGTATTAATGGGGGGTTTCTCACCATGCCACCTGTCCCTGTGAAAGGAAACTGTTGACTATACAAAAGGGAGATGGGGTAATTAGCAGTTGGAGGTAGAAAGTGACTCTAAAGTTTGGTTGGAAGGATGGATGGATAGATACAGCATATAATAAGTAAGAGATAATGGTACAGATGTGACCAGAGGTTTGGAGCATGAAGTTGTGGGAATCTCCCCACATGATGGCTTTAATTTTTTTCTGTGACGAAGGTAAACTTATCTGCATACAGAAAGAGGCATGATCTGATACTGAACAAAATACAAACTTGGAGAGGTAAAAATCTTCAAAATACAAAATGGAGAGATGGGAATTTTGGGGTACTAATTGACAGCAAAGGTTATTTCATTTTAGAAGATTTTGTGTTACTTGAGCTTGTTGGGGGGTATCTGAAGAGCCTCGCTGGTTATTGTGACAGGGCATAATTTGAAAGAAGTGCCCTAGAGGATGAACTGCACAATCTCCAGGGTACAGGAGGTTAGGTAAAAAGTCCTCCTCTGGTGTATTTCAAAGGCTTTGAGATGACAGCTGAACTGTCCATCTCACTGTCTTAGAGCAGAGCTAGTAGCAGGAAACAGAACCACATATATAGGCCAGGAGTCCCCTCATAGACTCTTCTGACCTTTAATAGTACCTGGTTTATCTTGAGCTTGGCTAGGAATAAAAAAAAAAGGTTCAGGTGATGTCAAGAAATTTTGAAAATATTTATGAAATTCTTGTGTTTCTGCCTCAGCCGATAGAGGCGAGGATTTCTATTCTCTTTATCAAAGCCAGGGAGAGCCTAGGATGAAGCTCCCTTGCTTCTGTCCTCACCCACCTATATTCACCACTGGCCAGAGAGAGCATCTCATCTGCCGAAGCTTCCTGTCCACTGGGCCCCATTTCAGTAGGCAGGGTCCCTGCATAGTAAAGAAAAATGCATCCTGTTCCCTTTCTCTCCCTTTCTCAGCTTCCCCACCTGCTGCTGGGGCGTAAGTCAGGAGGGGCTTACATTAGAGTCTCTTGGTTCAGCAGCAAGGTTATAGAAACCTCATTTATGACTTCTGGGTTCTACCAAAGTTTTGCCTTGGAGTATTAGGCAGTTGCTCATATTTATGTAATTGATCATTTTCTGCATCTTTGGTTAATTATCTTTGTGAGCTCTACTAGTCAATGCTACAAAGTGTTGAATCCTTGTATTTTAGCCTAAGAAATTCAAAGACAACTTCTCAGAATAAAGATTAGAAATATTTGAACTGGAGGAAATATTAGAAATTATTTATTCTAAATTCCTCATTTTATGAGGAAATTGAGCCCAGAGAGATTACTGTCCCAAGGCACAGAGTTGGTGAATGGCAGATATGAAATTAGTAGTCATTATATGAAGGGATTTTATTATTGGACAGACCTGAGTTTGAAACATGTCTTCACCCCTTAATAGCTACAGAATCTTGGACAGGCTGCTTAACCTCTTTGACACTAATTTTTCTTTCTCTATAAAACAAGAGTTAAAAACCTACCTGAAGGCCAGGTGTGGTAGCTCATTCCCATAATCCTAGCACTTTTGGAGGCCAAGGCAGGGAGGATCTCTTGAGATCAGACAGAAGCTCAAGACCAGCCTGAGCAACATAGCAAGACCCATTTCTATAGAAAAAATTAGCCAGTCATGGTGGTACATGCGTCTATAATTCAAAACACTTGTGAGGCTGAAGCAGGAGGATCACTTGTGTCCAGGAATATGAGGTTGCAGTAAGCTATGATGACACCACAGCACTCTAGACCAGGCAACAGAGAGAGAGAGACCCTGTGTCAGGAAGAAAAAAAAAACCTATCTGCTATAATCTAAACATTTGTGTCCCCCAGAATTTCATATGTTGAAATTCTAACTCTCAAGGTAATGATATTAGGAGGGTGGAGCCTTTGGGAGGTGATTAGGTCACAAGAATGAGCCCTCATGAATGGGATAAGCACTCTTATAAAATAAACCAGGAAGAGGTCCGTTAGCCCTTCTCCCATGTGAGTACACAGTGGGAAGGGGTCTTCACCAGACGCTGAATGTGCCGGCACCTTGATCTTGGACTTCTGAAGCTCCAGAACTGGGGGAAATCAATTTCTGTTGTTTATAAGCCACTCAGTTTATGGTATAGAACCCAAACGGACTAAGACACTACTTCATAGGACCATTTGAGGAACTAATAATATTTAAAGCTTTTACACAATGTACAGTAGTGTAGTATGTTTGTCATAACTAATGAGCCAATATTAATTTTTATTTTAATAACTTTAATTTATTATTAAAGTCAATATGTTATTCACATTTCCTTAATCTTTACCTAATATTCTTTTTCTGTCCCAGATTTATCCAAGGTACTATATTACATTTAGTCATCATGTTTTCTTAGGCTGTGACAGTTTCTTAGACTTCTGCTTTTGATAACCTCGACAGTTTTTAGGAGTCTGGTCAGGCATTTTGTAGAAAATCCCTCAATTTGGATTTATTCAATGTTTTCCTAATTATTTGACTGGGGTCATGGGTTTTGGGGAAGAAAGACCACAGAGTCAAATGTCATTGTCATCACACCGTCTCCAAGTAACATACGCTGTTGATGTTAGTGTTGATCACCTGGCTAAGGCGGTGTCTGTTATGTCTCCACTGTAAGTTACTCTTCCTCCTCCCCCTCTAATATCGTATTTTCTGGAAAGAAGTCACTATGTGCAGATTATACTTAAGGAGTGGAGAGTTGTGCTTCACCTCCTTGAGAAATATGTACATAAATTATTGAGAATTATTATCTATTCTCTATTTATTGACTTATTTAATCACTTCTGTATATCAGCATAGATGCATGGATATTTATTTTATACTTAAGGTTATAACCCAATAGTGCCTTATTTATTTTGTTGCTCAAATTGTTCCAGCTTTGGCCCACTGAAAGCTTTTTCAGTTGGTTCCTGTGTCCCTTTGACATGTCCCCATCATTGTGAATTTTTTTTTCTGAGCACTTTATTACCTTTTGGCATTGAGATGCTCCGGGCTCATCTGATACGTGCTCAAGCTAATTTTTCCTCCCACATTTCCACAATGCTAATACTGTGTTTTGCTATAATGCTACATCCCCAAAGCCTCCAAACAAGTTATCAAAATAAGGCCTTTATTCAAATTCCCAAGAAATTTCTAACTTCACATCTGGCAACTAATAGAATAAATTACAAACAGCGGCAACGACAAAAATCGTGACGGTAATCTAAGATTTTGCCAAGAATTGTGCAAGTATCCAAAAGATATAAAGCTCTAGAGAGCATCTTTTCTGAAAAACAGATTCTGGAAACTTCTGTTCCCTACAGTTGACCAGAGATCTTGATGGACCTTTCTGCTAACAATAAATTCAAATGCAGGGTTATTTTTAAAGTATCTTTTCAAATGTATCTATAACCTGTCAAGGAAGTAAGAAATTTTGAGACTCCAATAACTACGGGAATGCAGAGCCCTTAGCCAAGAACTAAGAACTGCTTGCATTGTGAAAGCTGATCCCAGGTTAGCTGCAGCTTCAGTTTGCAAGGTCTACCAAGCTAGAGAAGAACACAAGAGACAAAGACCATGGCCCAGCCACTATATGTATAGTTGATGCCCTAAGGAGCTACATCATCTGTGTTATAGTGAGCTATAAATAAACACGTTCTTCTTCCTGTTCCCCAATGGACAGCAAGGGAAAATGTCTCAGATGTTAATGCTGGGAAGAGGAAAAAGAAACTTCCTTTGAAAATCTGTAACAACAAGCTTGCCCTACATGGGTTATAGCCCAAATTCACTCTCTATATGAAGAATCTCATATTGGGAATTTAAAGTGATGACATTTTGGGTGAGATGATTGAAAAATAAAGTGATTCCAACTTGGTAGTATCTCCAGTTGACTGGTAGAACAAATGCAGATCATCTCTGAAGAAATCCGTCTTCAAACCCATCCTCAAAGAATTTACTCAGACAAAATTTCAAGGAATTTGAAATCATGATTTACTAAAATTCCTAACAGAAACAAAAAAAAATGACACCACAAACAATCCCCCCAAAAACCATCAGCTATTGGTGTCATCAGGCAGATTATAAATTAATGTTTTACATGTTTAGCAAAATTAAGTGGGAGGTTTTAAACATGCATGAAGAGAAAGACTTTTTTAAATGAACAGATATTTAGGAAGCAGTAGAACTTTAAGAAAGTAAAAATACAATTATTAGAATTAAATGCTCAGTAGAAATACACATCTAAAAAAATGCAAAGAATGACAAAGAGTCAAAAGCTATGAAAGAGGAGTAAAAGTTATGGGAGAAAGAATGAGAAGTTCAGAGTTCCAAAAAGTGAAGTGAGTCAGGATGGGGAATAGGCTTTCTTTAAAGAGAAAATGAGAATTTTCCATAAATAAGCTCCTTATTCAATTTTCTTACTCAGGAGGCCTACCAGTACAAAACAAAATGAATACAAATAAAAACACACCTAGACACATCATGATGAAAGCACACCATACCAATGGCAAAAAAAGAAAAAGTAAAAATTGCCACAGAGAAAGAGTTACCTAAAGTGAACTGACAATTAGCCTATGAAATGACCTACCCAAACAATGAAAGGTAAAAGATTGTAGAATTATACCTTCAGTGTGCTAAAAAAAATGTACACTTCTAGAATTATATACTCAGCAAGATATATTTTAAGAGCAATACTTGAAGACATTTTCCAACAAATACAAATTGAGAGTTTGTCTCCAACAGGCACTCAACAGGAAATTTCTGAGATATACCTCAGGCAGAGGGAGAATAATCACAAATGGCCGAGATGCAAGAAGGAAAGAATAATATAAAAAGAAATGGTAATGGTAAATCATCAAATGTTTGGTCATATCTTGTGGTGACAAGGTAAAAAATAGACTTAAAAGACTTTATCATCAACAGTATATATGTCAGCAGGCAGGTGATTGGTGTTAGAGTGTTTAAGGACCTGCTATTCAGAATGTAGATAAAGATGGATTAAATGTAGACTTTAATAAGCTAGGTATGCATACTAAAATGATTAAGGTAGCCAGTCAGAATACCAATAATAGCATATAACTTCCCAAGTAGAAAACATGGAATATGAAAAAATATTCTATCAATCCAAAGAAAGCAAGAAAAAATGCAGGATAATTTTTAAAGTATCTTTTCAAATATATCTATAACCTGTCATGGAAGAAATTTTGAGACTCCAATAACTATGGGAAAGAGGGAATGCAGAGCCCTTAGCCAAGAACTAAGAACTGCTTGCATTGTGAAAGCTGATCCCAGATTAGCTGCAGCTTCAGTTTGCAAGGTCTACCAAGCTAGAGAAGAACACAGGAGACAAAGACCATGGCCCAGCCACTATATGTATAGTTGATGCCCTAAGGAGCTACATCATCTGTGTTATAGAAACACAGAGAAGAAAAAAAAAAAAAAAAACATAGAAAAAGTGGGAGAAAAGAATGTACAAAAACAATTTAAATTCTTCAAGCAAGCCAAGCATACAACATGTCAGGTTTATTGTCCTGAAATTTCTCTGAAAGAGGCCCCAGGTGGCCCAGAGCTAGCATCCACAAACACCTAACATTTAATGAGTGCTTGCTGTGTGCCAGGCGTTTCACTAAGCACTATTTAACTGCAACAAAATTTCTATGAGGAAGGTACTATTATTACACATGAAGAGATTGAGGTTTAGATTAATTAACTTATCCAAGATCAGAATGTTCTCAGTGATAGAATTTGGATTTGAGCCCAAATTTATCTTTAATATTCATTGAGCACCTACTATGTGCCAAGCCTTGTGCTAGGTGTGGGGAAACGGGTAAATATGACAGATGGGCCTTCTATGTTCACATGGTTTTTGTTCTAATAGAAGGAAATAGATATAAGCAAATAACAGATAAATATTTATACATATATATTCAAACACACATATACAATTATTTCAGGAAATGAGGGCTGTTAATACTATCTATTTCAGGGTAGTAGACAGAACCAGACATATTCATCTCAAATGCAGGGAGTGGGCAGGGATACACATCCTTGATTAAACAAATTGTTTCTGAAGGGTTCAAAGGAACAGAGCCATGGAGAAAAGATTTTATTTTTTTAAAAAAATAGACAGCTGAAAATATTTTAAGGTAGTAATGTTAGTCTAAATCATCTCCTGAACTTGTTAATATAGTTATTAATTAATAAAGAAAGAGATACCAGGATGGCCTAAGAGACTCTTTAGATTGTTACGCTGCTTGAAATATCATAACAAAACCTCTGTAGTCTGCTCTGCTCATTTGGGGCTACTTTCCTCTCCCCATCCCTGCTGCCTGTCTCTACACCCAATTCATCACTTCACAATGGTCCATCCAAGAGATGATGAGCACAGAGATGGTTCTGGCAGGCTTTCCTGGCAAGGTAAGCGTGGAAAAATAATTTAGCCATTGATGTCAAAGGAACACGGGAGTTTGGAATGACTCTGGTAATAAGTGAAGAAACTTAAGATTTCCATTTCAGCTTCATAATTTGGGAGTAAACTTCCTCACTCCGTGATGAAGTCCTAGTTCTTGCCAGTTGGTGAAGTTCTTTCCCCTGTCAATCAGTATCACTTCAGTTGAATGTAAGCCACGTGGATTTCGTCAGGATTTCTATTATATACAGAATATCAAGGAAACTGTTCTGTCTGGGTTTTATACAATATATGCTCTAGTAAAGAGTGACCCTACTGTAGTGTGTAAGAAGGGAAATTTATTTTTGGATCTCTAGCCCATTCGCTGTCAGAAGTAAAATGGCACAATTGCAGTAATAAACATCACACTCAATGTGGCGATGATTTCTGATCCTGATGTTCCATTCACATCGCAGTGCCAGAGGCCATCACTGGCCCCATCCAGCAGGAAGAAGAGTGTGTTTGGTTTCCCCCAGAGGCAGCTTAGTTTCTAGTGAGAAGTTACTGAATTTACTATATTTGATTTTGAGAGTTTCTTCTAGATCCATGGAATGCAAGAATGCCTTCAATCATTCTTTCAGCAGAACAAAACCCCCATAAACATCTCCTAAGAGAGGGACTCATTAGGCCTTCTATGAGGCTTTGCATAATTCTGAAAAGACACTCCATTCCTCATGCAAAGAAATTGGTGTTCTCTTTAGATAAATTAGTACTGACCCACAAGTGTTAGCATAAACATATACATTTATTTATTCACCTGCCCCCTATTTCTAAAACCGATTTAAGGTGGCTTAAAATAAAGACATAAAATATGTTTCATTGGCCTTGGTATTCTTTCAGTGCACTTCTATTCAACCCATGGTAATGAATTTCATAGAATGAGCAGTTGGTGCTGGTATTTCTAGATGATGTCATTTTCTTCTTAAAATCAATTTTTTTACCTAATTTATTAAATGTGTATTACTGTAGCATGTTTCAAAAATAAAATAAATAATTAGAGATCATACAATGAAAAATCTCTCCCCTGCCCTGTCCCATATTCACTTAGCTCCTTCTTCCTACTCTCAACCCATCCTAACAGGAACCACTCTTAGGGATTTTCTTATGTATCCTTTGTGAGTTTCCTTATGTGTATTAAATATACATGCAAATTATATACTTGTATGAGTATATATGTGTGCATACATAAAATGTGTTTTTTCCTGTGCAGTTTGACACCTTGCCTTTTTCACATACATATTTTGGAGGTCTTCCTTCAGGACATTAGAGTGACATTCTTTTTTACATTTGAGTAGTATTCCATTGTATAGATGTACCCTATTTAACTAGTCTCTTTTCAGTGGAAGTTAAGTCACCAAAGTGTCCATAACAATATATTCGTATAATTTATGCTTGTATAATTTTGGTAGCCATTGCTAAATTCCTTTACATAAAGGTTTATCAATTGACAAACCAACAGGAGTAAGCACACCTGTTTCTCCACAGCCTCTCCAATAATATAGTATTAATCTTTTATTGGATTGTGGATCTTTTCCTTGATCACTTCTAGGAAGTCTTTTTATATAAGGGAGATTAGCTTTTTTATTTCTGTGATAAGAATTGTGAGTTTTGTTGTTTAGGTAACATAAAAAGAGTTGTTTTGGTTTTGCCATGCAGAAAACTTTTTTCTCTTGTATATGATCTAATTTATTAATCTTTATTTTATGGCTTCTGGATCTTAAATCATAGTTGCCAAGGCCTTCCCTACTCTGAGATTACAAATGAATTCTGCCACATTTTCCTCTATTACACTTATGGTTTCAGTTTTACATTTAAATTACTGATCCCTTTTGGAGTTTATATAGTGTATGACATGAGGTATGAATTCAAGTTTATTTTCTATTTTGTTTTCATAAAAGCACTAAGACTGGAGAGAAATATGCCACAAGGAAAGCAATGACAAATTTTAAAATAAATAAGTAAAAACACACCAAATTTATAAATTTGCTTAACAAAGGTTATTCCATATAGAAACCTCACTAATTGTGTCCAGGCCCATCAACAAGACTGGACCGACACTGAGAGAAAGGCATGAGGACGAGCTGTTTTGGACGATTTCCATTAAGGACATGGCTACTCCTTGATGCATAAAGGGAGCACCAGGGCAGGTATCCCGGGAAACGGAGCCAAGGGCTAAAAGCTTAAAGGAGGTCAACATTTCATTTGCAAAGGAAACCACACGGAAGAGGTGAGAAAGAGACATGATAAGGGTAGAGAATGAAGTGGTGAACAGAAGGGAACTGGATGCCAGCTAGTTGAGAAAAGGGCTCAGGAATCAGGCCAGTCAACGCAGAGATCTGTGGGGTGGAGGATACCACACCTGCTCGCAGTATTTTCTGTTGAGCCTGGCTTCAGTCCTTTGGAGCTGGGCTGGGAAGGACAAATTCAGACCAAGCTGGCCTCAACTATGGAAAGTCTGAATTAGAGAACATTTTAAATAAAATGTAATTTTTATGTTCACAAATGTATTTAATAAAATGGGTTTCTCTAGATGTATAAAATAATGTATTCCTTTACACAGCAAAATCGTATTTATGCTCCTAATTTACCCAACATTCTTCATAGATAGAGCAAAAGTTAACTGTAGTCCAGCCTTTCTGAGTGGTCATAGTGTTTTTTATTAGTGTAGTGCACTTAATGAGTTTTTTCCTCTGCTCTCTGGCTCTCTTGTTCTCCCTCATTCATTCTAAAAGGCAGCTATGGTCTATTTGGCTACTTCTAAGCCTATCATCCTCTTCTACAAACTCAGGTGGTTGTGTTTGGGCTGCCCCAGCATAGGTTATAGTAGAATCCTTTAAACAGGGGGAAGAATTGATGCTCAGTTGAATAAGAAGTCTGAGCAATCTGCGACACAAGGATCCATCAGACTCTCATGCTGCTTGTCTCCTCCTGCCTACTTGGAATGGAAATTCCCTTTGATTGGAAATGACTTCCCCAGGTGTTATTCCTCCAGGATCCCTAGAGCAAGGTGCTCCTTTGATTCAGGAAGTTCAGGAGGTCAGTATTTTCGAAGCACCTTTCAGCAGGGGGAATCCTCGTTCACCTCCTTCCATCTAGACAACGCAGCTCAGGCTGACCAGAGACACTGGAGCCAAGGGCTAGGGAATAAGAGGCCCTCTGTGTCCTGCCTCTGATGGGTAGTAGCTGTCTGGGGCATGCCATTGAGAGAGATTCCAAGACACACCCAAATTGCGTGAGAAGGTGCACCACAAGGGATAAGTAATGTCTGCCACGGACATTGAATGGAGGTGGCAGAATGTGGGCTGGTTATGTGCCTTACAGGTCACAGTTGTCTCACAAGTTACCTTCTGAAAAATTCTTAGCATCCAGGACTCTTCTAGTTGGAAAAATAATAATAATTAGATTCTAGTATTCACACAGAAACAGAAAATAGTAAGGAGCTACATCTTCTTGAGAGGGTATCTGCCCATCTTGGAAGAGGGCCCTGAATTTGAGGGAAGAATCATTTTGTCTTGGGTACGTATCTAGAGAGGAATATTTGATTAAAAGAGAAAAAAAAAATCCTTGTTTATAGATTCCTGTGAACAGAAGAAGAAAACTAAGAGAAGGGTGATTTTTTTCAGTTGCTAAAATGAAGGAAGCTTGCAACAAGCCAAAACTTGTAAATCCTGTGCAGTTTATGATAATTTTGTGGAAAACCCCACAAATAAGAAATCAAGGAATTCCTAGTGTCACCTGGTTCCTCCCTCTCTCTTTTGCCATCACTTGAAGAACTGTACAAATGCTTGTTTATTGGCTTCTCACCTCTGTGGTATTTCCATTTATTTCCTCTTGGTGCTGTTCTTTTTTAATGGAACATAATATTTAATAAAATAATGAATAAAAATATTGGAATTTGTTTTAAAAACTGGCAAACTTTAACAAAGAGTGGTACTTATCCTTGGGGCACCAAGCTTTTAATTTAGTAATTGAGCCTCCACCTATGAATGATTCTATTTAGGCACTGCACCATTACTTCAACACAAAGTTGATGCAGGGGTCCAAGTGGTGCGGACTGAACTCCAACAACAACACCAAAGTACCAGACACTTGGCCCAGGGTTCCTACCATGCGGCATTGGTGGAAAGAGACGGCTCTCTTGGCCAGTCGGGATGATTGACAAGTCACCAGATCTTTTTCCACAGGTTATGCCCAAACCAACAGTGCACTCAGTTTTTCAGAAATCATCACCACTTCAACACTGTTGCAAAAGAAAAAGTATATAAAGTGTCTCTTTTTTTTTTTTTTTTTTCATTTTGAGTTCTCATTTGTTCTTTTGAATTCTTTCAGAATTTCAACATGTTTTGGAGGGTGTAAAGGAGGAGAGGGAAGCAAGAGAAAGAGGCAGAGATTTCCCCTAGATGCTGGAACCCACTATTGCTCAGTCAGCTACAGGATGGCAGAAGTGAGTCAAACCCATCCCAGTGTGATCTGCGGGAGCCAGGACTGAGTTTGAAGAACCCAGAAAGTGGTAACAGAAAGGATGTTACTACTCTTCTGAGATCCACAGCATAAGCTTGAGAGAGAAGGGAGGGAAAACATTACAAGGTAAAAGAAAGGATAAACAAGAGATACAGTCACAAATCCTGAATGTGTATGATTTACAGGGATGTTCTGAGTGTGTTGAGACATTCCAGGTGTTTTGGTTTTGCTAATTACTTCTGAGATTTTGCCTTTATCTGGCAATTTGAAAGCACAATCTTCCAAATTTATAGGAAAAAAACCCAGCATAAATATTTTATACTTTTTCTGAACCCTAGGTTTCTTTAGGCTTCTAAATTGTGTGCCCTGGAGTCTGATAGTATCAAACACTGCTTCAAATCAAAAAAAGGTAGGGGAGCTCTCCCAACATCTATCACACTTTCCACACTCAAACCTTCCCTGCATGTGTTTGATTCACTAACCACCCCCCAGAACTACCTTGTCTACCCCTAAATCAGATATATAACCCTGAACTTGATCTCACAGAACATAAAACATTTTGGCAGCTTTAAAGATTTGCCAAAGATTTTATTCAGCCACTACTTTCAGGTTTCACTTGCAAATTTAGAGAATGCGTTGCACAACCCCATTCCAAATCAAATCAGATAGTATAAGAAGGTTCTTATCACAGTGTCTGGCCCTCAACAGATGCTAAATACACTTGTTTTAGCAGTGATTAGTATACAATGCCGATTGTTTTATGAAAATGCCAGTGTAGCTTGACAAGTCACTAGTACATTAAGTTTTTAAATTTGAGACAGAAGACTTATTTTTTTCTTAGCAGAATCCATCTTCTTGTAAACGTGGTTAAAAAAAATGCCAGCCTGAGTGGCAGTGTGACCCATTCAATGCCATTCAACCTCAGCAATCTAAATTCATGCCTTGTTGTGTGTGACTGGCTGATTCCACTGAACCAGGCTCAGGGTTTGAAAGCAGCTAAGTGGTGATGAGTGACCACCACACTCACCTCACCCCCTGTGTCCCTCTCCTCTAACCAACTGTATCAGAATTCTATCAGGAATGAGACACTCCTTGGAATAAAACATAAATAGGATTAGAAAAATGTCAATGACTGTATACATGCAGACATGTTAGCTGAATTCAGGAAGATCAAATGAGAGCCAAATAGCAATGGCAGCGATGGGGAGGTCAGTATACCTGAGTGCAGCCCCCTTCCAGGGAAGGAAACCTGCACATGAGCTGCCTCTAGTGGAGCCCAAAGGGAAAGGGCAACAGGATGCCAGTGAAGATCCTGGCTTAGGCTCTCTGAAGGTGGGCAAATGTGTCAACACGTTTAGTACTTAGTAACTCCTTGGGGCTCAAGGGGACCTGCTTTGTGACTTATAAATGAACACATAGACAAGAGCCTTTTCTCTTTTCACTCTCAGCAACCTCTCAGAGCAGGGAGCTGGGATTCTTGCCCTGTGTAGGGTACACAGCAGAATCACGGGTACCCCTGGCTGCAGATTTCAGGATTAGGTCACACTAAGAACAGCAGAGCCTCCTCTGAGCCATGGCCAATAATGTGGCAACAAGGGTGACAACACAGACCAATTCTGGAGGCACTTAAGAGACCTCTTAGAGGGACTCCCAGAAATACTCTGGGGAAAGTTTGGAAAGGGCAAGAGTTCTCATGTAATTGAATCTTTTGAGTTGCAAGCAATAGAAACCCAAGTGGTTTAAGGCAAGTGAAAGAAATGCATTAGCTCATGAAGAATAAAAAAGGATGGTGCCAACTTCTAGCATGGCTGGATACAGGCTTTCAATCAATGTCATTAGAGCACACACACTCTCTCTCTCTCTTTCTCCCCACCCCCCTTGCTCTCTCTCTTTTCCTCTCATCTCTGCTTTTTTATCAAATAGTCTTGCTAAGTCAGCAAAATATCCACTGTGCTCATATAATCTTTGTAGCCAGTGTTTCCAAGTAACATAGCTATACTCTAGAACAAAGCTGAAAAATATTTTAATAAATAGAAAAATATCCAACACCCAACAGTGACATTCACAATATCCAGCATGCAATAATTACTAGACATGCAAAGAAGCAAAAATAATTACTCATAACCCCCTCCAAAATAATCAATAGAAATAAACTCAGAAGTTACATAAATGACAGAAATAGTAGGCAAGGACATTAAAATAATTATTATAAATATATTCCATATGTCAAAGAAGGTTTAGTCAGTCCTCAGGTTATAGATGAGATATGTTCCTGAGAATGTCTTTAGGTCATATTTGTATGTAACTCAGACCCCAGATGAACAGCACATATACAGTGATGATAATAGCAACAATACTATAATGGCTCATATGTGGTAATAATCCAGTGTAATACTATAATAATAATAATAATAATCCTGTACTGTAATAAGTTAACAGACACTATTGTATTCTTTTAATTCAAATAAACATAACATTTAAAAAAACTGATATGAAAAGTTTAGATAAAGAATAAGAGAAATTTCAAAAAATATTAAAGGTTAACATTCACCTAATGTTGCGTCAACGACTAGAAGGGGCATGTTTGAGGCAAGAAGGTAGGCTAACATTAATTGGAAGATGGTAACGGAGATGGTGCTGGAGAGGATGCCGTAGGTGCTGGAGAATTAGGATTTGATTCTGTTGTTGAAGGAGGGGAGATTACTATTGAAGTCAGCTTCTTTAAAAAGGTATCTAGGATTGTTTGCACAGCATTTTTCTTTTTTTCATCATAAATAACCTTGTAGCCACTGACATTTTCACTAGCTGCACAATAAACTTTTTGTAAACCACTCAATGTTAGAATCTTGCTCCTCAAACTTAGTAAATCCTGCTTCAATGAGATGAAAATCTTCAGCTAATTCTTTTGTCATAAACTTTCTTGGCTCTGGATCTTCCAATTCTTTGTGTTCTTGTGTTTCCATCAGCTGCATCTCTGAGACTGGCTGCTAGCACAAAGAAGCTGTGCCAACGAATCACTTATGTCATGCAGGTTTGTCTACAAGCGTGGAAGAAACTAGTTCCCAAATTATTAATTTAATTATTTAATTATAAATTCTCCTAATGGGGAGCCCTGG
This sequence comes from Microcebus murinus, assembly GCF_040939455.1. Lineage (NCBI taxonomy): Eukaryota > Metazoa > Chordata > Mammalia > Primates > Cheirogaleidae > Microcebus > Microcebus murinus. Next base: position 70,114,816 of record NC_134108.1, read on the forward strand.
GAGCCCCCAAGTTTATAAGTACAGAACAACATATGTCAGGTCATCTGTAACCCATGGACTGCCTGTAAAGGAAAATTATTTTTAAAAATTTTAAAGACCATAATTGAACTTAGAGTTGAAAATAATAATGACTAGATGGGATTCACAAGATTAAACATAGTAGAAGAAAATGTTAGTAAACTTGAAAACAAAGAAATAAAAACTATCCAAAATGAAACACTAAGAGAAGAGAGACAAAAAAAAAAAAAAAATAGAGCATCAGTGAACTATGAACTGTGGGACGGTGACATTATTCATCCTAACATATATGTAATTGGAGTCCCCAAAGAAGAAGAAAGACAAAAGAAGAGAAATGTTTGCAAAAATAATTACTGAATATTTCCAAATTTTATTAAATCTACAACTACACCGATCCCAAAAGTTCCATGAAACCCAAGCATAAAAGCAGTGGAGAAAACTGTACCAAGGCAAATTATCTAATTGCTTAACTAGAGATAAAGAGAACATCTTAAAAGCATCCAGAGAAAATGACATATTGTATACAGAGGAACAAAGATAGCAGACAACTCATTAGAAACAATGCATGGAGCAACATTTTTAAAGTAACTAAAAGAAAAAATTGTCAACCTATTTTATACATAGCCAAAGTATCTTTCAGAATGAAAGATGAAGGCAAAATAAAAACTTTTTCTGATGTACAAAATCTGATAAAATTCACCTATAGACCTTAAAGACATAGACACACACAAGTTAAAGGAAGTCCTTCATCCACAAGGAAATTGATACCAAATGAGTATCTGGGCCTACACAAAGGAATGAAGAACATTGCCAGTCATAAGCAAGATAAATTTTTTCCTTATTTTCAAACTTTTTAAAAAAGATAACAGATACTTGAAACCAAAAATAATAGCAGTGAATTATGAGGTTTACAATATGTAAAAGTAAAAAATATGGCAATAGCACAAAGGCTGAGAGAGAGAAATGGGAATATGCTGTTATAAGGTTCTTTTACTAAATATGAAGTAATATGCTTTATTTGAAGAGACAAGAGGACACTCCTACAAAAAAAAAAGGCACAGTGGAAGAAAAATAATTGACACAGGGCTTATGCTGAGATTATTAAGATCTCTTATCATATAATACAAGCAACCCAATGAAAATAGGTGAAAGATTTGAACAGACATTTCATCAAAGAAGATATACCAATAATAAATAAGCACATGACAAGATGCTCATTAGAGATTAGGGAAATGAAAATTAAAACCAGAATGAGATATCACTGTACACAAACTAGAAAGATACAATTAAGAACACTGGCTATTTCAAGTGTTGGTAAGATATTTATTGATATTAACTGGAACTCTCCCATGTAGCTACTAGAGTATAACCACTTGGAAAAACAGTTGTAAGTTTCTTAAAACATTAAACATACGCCCTATATAACCCCGTCATTCTATTCCTAGATATTTACCCAAAAGAAATAAAAGATTTGGTCCTAAAAGGTGGGAGGGAGTTGTACACAAATATTCATAACACCTTTATTTCTAATAGCTTAACCCTGGAAATGACCCAAAAGTTCATCAACAACTTAATAAACAAATTTTGATGTATATCTATAGAATGGAATACTACTCAGCAATAAACAGGAATGAACAACTAATACAACAAGGATGAATCTCAAAAGCTTACGCTAATTTAAATGAGCCAAGCATAAAGTATTTTCTGCATATTTCCATTTATTAAAAAAATTATAGAAAATGCAAACTAGTCTATAAATACAGAAAGCAAACCCATCCCCGGATGCCTGAGAAATGGGGTTTGGGAGGAGAGGAAGATAGATTATAAAAGGCCCAAGAAAACTTTTGGGGTGATGGATATGTTCATTGTCTTGATTGTGGTTATGATTACATATATGTGTCAAAACTCACCAAATTATTCACTTTAAATATATGTAGTTTATTTTATGTCAACAGCTCAATAAAGCTGTTGTTTTAAAAACTTAAATTTTTGAGAATAAAAGCATTTATGAGCTATCAAATATTTATGACAGTGTAGCATCTTTTAATCAGCCATTATCGACCTCATTCTGCCAGAGACAAGCGGATAAAAGCTGTAGTCACTCAGCAATCATCCACGAGCTCCACTTTCTGTCCTTGCATACTTTTTACTGCGGCTTTCTAGTAAAGCAAGCATGTGTTGGCTCCAGGCCCCTTCTGTCTACCAAGCCCCATTGCTTACCCTCAACTCTGATCCTCATAACCATGCAGTTGGCAGGGAAGGTTGATGCAGCAGAAAGACAGCACATGTGAGCACTGCAGAGACGCTAGCATGCAGGTATCGAGTTCCTTTCCACTGGCTCCTACTCTAAGCATGTCAACCCCGAGCCCATCTCTTTCTCTTTGTTTCTCACTATATGGTATAAATTGATTCAATATAGTCTGCCTTTCACGCATCTTAATTTGGTTGTGAGTCTTTCTGTGTCTGTTCCATGAGGCTAGTGTCATATCAAGGAATTTCCCACGGCAGCATGCTCAGAGGTTTATCATTGAAAAAGTAGGGGATTTTCTCCCATGTCATTCATTTTGCCCTCTGGCCCACTGAGTATTAAGATCTTTTGTGTCAAGGTGTCCAACCTCTTTCCAAAGATATTCTATCTCCTTTATCAGATAAACTCCTGACTGGAAAGAATTTTCCTTTGGTGTCCTGCTTCTTCATAGCTAGCTGTACCTGAATTATTGGCTTTGAAAACAGAATGCTGGGTTCAAATCTTACCTGTTCTCTTGCACTGATTGCTAAAGTTCCCTGAAAATCATTATTAGGAAATTTATTAGAAATCTTGATTTCTCAGCTCTAGAAATCTATGGAATGGGAATCAAAATCTCTTCCTTGTCAAGTTAATAATGATCGAATGATGACATTTTTCTGGTGCCTGGTATGGAGCTTGACACATGGTAAGTAAGCAACAAACGTTCGCTCTATTTGTCGTCTTTGCCTTCCCCCTGGCTTTGCAGCAACTCCACAGCTATTCCCGCCCTTGCATTTCAGCTCTGGAAGTGGGCACAGAAGTCAGGCCTGTGCACCATCTGCATCATCTTCTGTCTCCAGTTAGCTCCTTCCTCCGCTCTGGGGCTCCGCCCTGCCGGCCTCTGCCCAGGCAGGAAGCTGTTTTCTCTGCCCACACACTTGATTACTAAGGCACTGAGGAAACACCACAGCCCACGCTCTCTCCTTCTCAACAACTTCTCCCTCTACTACTCAACCAGTTGCAGCTATGCTTTGCCTAAGGCAGGAATCAAAGGTCAATAAAGTACCAAACCAAAGGAACAACTTTAAGAAAAGAACTGTAATAATAGTTGAAGACCCTACAGTCAGTCATTTCAACATCGTTGTGAAATGATTTTCTTGCAGACTTTCTAAAATGTCAGTGCCCTAGCCACTCCTGTCCAATTTCTATGCAAAGAAACTTCCTGCCCCGCTTCTGCTGGGGTGAAAACTTATAGGAGGTGTTGTTATTTCTATCCCGAGAGGAGAAATGGCTCAGAGGAGGAAAGAGCCACCTTGTGATTCATGAACCAGGGCTCATCTCCAAGGTCTCCCCATTTCCCTCACTGGGCTTGTCGCTTCTAGTATCTTCGTTTTCATTGCCATGTAACTAGTCCCATTCTTGCTCCTCCAGATTACCACCTCATATTTCTAAAATCATTCTCCTACATGGGTGAGGGAAAGAGCTCATTTGAACTGATTTTTATGTCAAAGCCTTTCTTTTCTGTCATTGTACATGCACACTTGCTGTGTGTTTCATCCTTTCTGAGGCACCTGGATTTGTGACGTGTGACTGTCGATAGCGGGAGATAGATGGAAGATGGAGGAGGAGAGGGAAGGGGAAGGAAAGGAGAAGGAGGAAGAGGAGAAGAGGGAGGAGGAAGAGCAGCAGCAACAGCAGAAACAGAAGCCACAAAACAAGAAATATATATGGAGGTAAACAATTTCCTTTGGAAATAAGAAAAACATACTATTAATTTCTGCTTACCATTAAGTTCTTTGCCCAAATTTTGGAAAATTCCCAGGCTCCCTTTGGAATACTTAAGCCCTCAAAGGCGTTGATTGCCATTTCTTTATTTTTACCCATTGACCACACCAGTCATCTAGCTACTAGAGAAAAACCAAAGGTACTACTAGATACTCCAGATTTGACCAATCCAATTCAAGTCTGTGTTCGAATATTTTTTGAATACACACACACACACACTTTTCTAAATGGGAAATCACAGTTTAGTTTCCTCAGACTATCCAATGTAGGATGAAAACCTTGAATAATATTTGAAGTATAAAAATTGATATAACCTCACCTTTCTTAAATGCCTTATTTATATCAAAGCCAGAAAATAAAAGAAAAATTATGAAAGAAGTCTGTAAAATCTGAGCTTCATATTTTTAACTTGTGTGGAGTAAAGTGGTCTTGTTAATTTAACCTGAGTTTGTACTTCCAGAGTCACTGTGCAATATCTTTGGCAATTGGTTCTCAGATTAGGAAAACAGTAAACTGAATTTTTCACCTTTCTTATCTTTTTCTTTCTTTTCCAATAAACCTATTTGTGAACCACATTTCAGGATGGACTAAATTGCCTCTAAAGTGGGAATTAAATGAGCTGAGAATTCACTCAGACCTCGTGAAGCCCACAGTAGATCTGCAATTTTGTGTATTAGTGATATACTAATTAGTGATATACATTGTTTACCTAGTAAACAATGCTCCTGGGCCTAAATAGAAGGGAAATCACAATAGTAATGCCATTCCCCACCATTCTTACATGCCTATGCATCTCTCTCCTTCCTTTCCTGAACAGAGGGGAGGCAGGATTACAGTATAAACTCAAAGACGAGACAAAGTGGTAAACTTCCCACCATTATCTTAACCCACTCTAATGGGGGCAGAGGGCCCCAGAGCTTGAAAGCAAGACTTCAGATATTAGCTGCAGAATTGACTCGTCCTTTTGGCAAACAACATTGCTTAAACTCCCACCACCAATTCCAGAGAGTCAAATAACTCTAGGCCATCACGGTAATGGCAACATTGGCATTAGGTTCAGTATATTAGAACTGGTATCTGTATGTATTTTTTTCAATAGGTGGAAACTGAAATTTTGCAAACTATTAAAAGTTAGGACTCGTGACTTTTTAAGGTGAGGGTCCAACATTGTGAGAAGGTTAGGATTAGCATGAGAGTTAGTCTTGTGAGTGAATCCTTTGTTTGATAGCTACACTAGAAGTCAATTGCTTTGGGTTGCTTTTTGTTTCTTTTTCCAAGGGAAAGTACAAGAAAAGAACTGATCAATAAAGATATTCTTGAGAATCGCAGAATTTATTGTTCCAGTCTGCATTATTAAAAGGGGGAAAAAAATACTAAGATTGAGAGAACATCCAAAAATTGTCAAGCTAAAATAAGACTGATTCCTTGTTTCTGTGTAGACTACATTTTCCCATTTTATATACCCAGAGCAGCTTTCTCTCAGCTTCCAACAACTGGAGGACAAATTGAGGGAAATAAGCACAGCAAATATGACAATGAACATGGAAGAACTTTAAGGCAAAACTACTTACTATAAGACAAATGAAAAACTACACTAAGCCTGAAAAAAAGTAATCCTTCCAATAAGATAATTTAAAGGTTGAAACATGCAGGGCTCAGGGATTTCCTTCTTTTTCTTCAAAGAAATTTTAAAATTCCCTTGACATTTGAATAAAATTCTCAAAGCTAAGAAGTACTTATTAACAGAACCAGGAAAATCATGTGAAGCAAAGAACATTCTGACTGCTAAGAGGCATTTGATGGAAAGATTAAAAACATAAGTCTTTTTTAACCTATTGATTTTTCATGTAGTATGTTTTTATATTACTTTTCAACATAAATGAAAGTACTACTATGCTTTGTCTTTAGGTAATTTACAGTGTTTAACACTTTATGTCTCAGTACATTTTATTTTAAAGCTTAATTTATATAGGAGTTTTAGAGGTTTTTAAAGTTTAAACCTTTTAAAGTTATTCTTACAAATAATATTTATGAGAAGAGTAATTTTCACAAAGTACAGTTAATCTCAGCCTTTTTTTTTTTTTTTTGAGAACTTGGAAGAAAAGCATATCTTTGTAATAGGCCTGACAAATTTTGATTATTTCCAGCCACTTTTAGGGTTTTATACACCTGAGAGAACTGGTAGCATCCATTCTGTCTAAACTGTTTTATTTCATTTTAAAGGAATTTTGATTTGGAATCCAAGATACATTTTGTAGCATTGTGAATGACTTTTCCTCACCAACCCACAAATCTCTTCCCATAGCTTTCATCTCCCACTCGTCTGGGTAACTTCTTTTTGTTGGGAGCCATGCCACTATTAGGCTAATTCCAATTAGCCCAACTGTATCTTAAATGGCCTTCTCTTTAAGAAAATGTAAAGTTCCTCAAGTTTAAAGCAAAGTCAAATTCAAGTTTCCAAATTCTATAGTGCTTTTTCATTTTAAAAGAAAAAAACGTGGTATTTCTTTTCTTTTAATGAGAACAAAAACTATCAAAAAACTAAGCACAAGTGAAAAGCAAGACATTTGTTTGCAAGTTTTTAAAAATTACACATTTACAACAAAATTGTCATCTATACTTAACATTTGTAGAATTTCATCTTTTTAACTTTATTCTGTTTTCTGAATTATTTTTAATGTTTGTATTGCTTTTTATAATGAACAACACCCATAAAATTTTCAAATAAACATTAACCTACTGAATTAACTGCTAAACTTCCTATAGTTTTTACTGTCATCTCTTGTTCATAATTCAGACGCAGCAAAACATACCAATTTATACTAATGAATGTAAAATTCCCTGAAAGTCATTAAGGTATTTTGTTCTCCAGTGTCTGGGAGACTTTTGAGGATAAAAAGCTTATTTTACACAAACAAGAATACTTGCTTCTTGACCTCATTGAGGAAAGGAAGAGCTGTGCTAGGAAGAAGGTAGCCAGTGGTACCCGAGGAGCAGGATTGGACACCCAAAACATTCCACGACTTCCACAGGACACATGTTCGTTCTCCCAAGAGCACAGGCTGGGTGGCGGTTGCTACAGGTCATCCCTGCAGCCTCTGGACCTTCCTATTGTTGAAAATATCTGAAGCAGTCTAGGCATTTTTCTGATTTCCCCCAGTAATCTGCTCTAAAGGAGGAATACAATATTCATTAGGATACAAGCTCCACGACTGCTATATCTCCAATGACTAGAACAGAGCCTGACATTAGAAGAAACTCCATAAATATGTATCAAATCAATGAATGATATCTAAGAAATGTGCAGGATTTCATTCAGGGTTTCTTTTGTTTGCTTGGTTTTTGTTTTTTGTTTTTTGTTTGTTTTTTTAACCTTTGGACCATATGTGCCCATTAAAAAGCCAACTTTCTTAAGAGAGAGAACATGATCTTTCCAGTATCTACTACACTATTGGTTACATGACTAATTTTAAGTAATATCCAAAGTTCTTAAGTTACAGGCTAGCACTGTCGAAACAGGCAATATAGAGCAATGGTTAAAAGTTTAGACACAGCTTGCCTGATTTCAAATCCCAGCTCTACCGAATGAGCTGTATGACCTTTGGACAGGTAACTTAAGTTCTCTCTTAAAATAGACATAGACATCACTGCTCTCACCTGGTAGTTGCAAGAATTAAATAATTTAAAATATAAAAAATACTCAGAACAAACCAAGCACCTAGTGTTTGCTTTAGTATTATTATTATTAATTTTAACACTTATCCTAGGTTTGAAATCATCCAAGAAATTCTAACTTCTAAGTTTTTTGTTTACTCTCAGAAAAACACAACTTCCTGTTTCTAAGGGGGAGGGAAAGCTTTTAAAAGTTATAAAAAGACTCAAAGACTTCTTGGACATCAAATAGCTCTTACAAAACAACAGTTTGGTGAGTTAAGTGTAAAGGAATCAAAAACATACGGATTAAATTTCCTTTATAATACACATGGGTTTAAAATGAAGAGAAAAGTGCTTAGCAAAACACACTTTGGGTTTGCCAAACCCAAAACATTGAAAAACAGTTCAAGACATTCTGCAGACCCAGAACAGAACCAGGTCTCCCATCCATAGTTAATATTCTCACCCATCCAGACTTCTGCACTCCAAACTGCTCCACAGCCTGTAATTTTGTGATCAATCTTCTCAAGGGTAACCTTCCCCTGATTTATGAAGAAGTATGCTGTACCTCAGAAATAGTATCTAAGTTTATAATTTAAAATTAGACAAAGAGGTAATCATCTGCACATGCCTTTTATTTTAATATTTTATTGAATATCTATAACTATGCATTTAAATGCAATGGTGTTGCATATACTAAAACTAAGATGTAGATAAAGGTCTTATACTAAGTTTATGTTTTTCTGTTTGCAACATAAGCACGAGCAAGAGGCAACTTGTATATTTGAAAGTAGTATTTTGAATAAAAAATATTCTAAAAATTTTCTACATAAATATGATCTTTTTGATAATAATACTATAATAATATCCCCCTGTCTGTACATGTTATTAGGATTGAAAAGCAGGTAATTGCCAGACCAGAAAACTCTTTCCTCGTGCATCAAGTCTATGAGATGTTCTGTAGCTCTACTTTAAGAAAACAAATAATTTCAAATTTTTGATTTCTTCTGAAATAAATAATTTTCTAAACTAAACTCTTTTACAGGCTTTTATAGAGGAGGGAAAAAAAACCAGCCTGCAATATCGATACCCTAGAAAAGCAGACAGGAATCAAAAGCCCATGTTAACATTAACGATGTGGTCACATCTAAAGAAGCAATTTATTAATAGTACAGGCAGATATATGGATGGCATAACCTATTTTTTTTTCTGCTAAGCCTTGTTACATTTGTGTATTTCCTGTAGATCTGATATCATAAGACTTAATGAATCAGTTAATAAGTCTCTCTGTAAATAAAATATTAGGATAAAATAGAATTTAATGTTTCTGAGTACATCTTAAATTGAGATTGAAGGGTGACAAAAAATAAAACACATTTCTCTATCTTGAAATTTATTTTTTTAAAAAAGTTCTTTATTTTTCTTAATGACTTAACTAAAAATATTCCGACTTTAGAAGTATTTTTTCCTGTTTAAGAGCAGTCTGAGGCAATGTGGGTGGTCCCTTCCTTTAGAAACTGTCAGATTCTCTGTGAATAGGAAGTTTGCAGCTCAAAGAACTATCTTAAGAATGAAGTGTTGATCTTATATATTTTCTCATTTTTAGGGCTAATTAAATTGATGAATACAGACACTGGTTTGCATTTCACTAGTTTTGTAGGAATGCCACTGAAGAAATCAGAGCAAGACCTATTATAACCTCCACAAACCCTTACGCACCTTACGCACCATTCCTGTCTGCCCAAGAATCTTCTTTCCAGTGCATTCGAGATCCAGATTTTCTGCAGACGTGTTATCTCGGTTCACAAGAGACTGGCAGGCCCTTGATCAGTCATGGAAAGTTTTTCAGTTATAAAATAAAAATAATTAAACTGAAAGTAAAATTTCATGATGACCCATTGTACTTTATATAAATTTTGATTTCTTATGACCAAATAGATAACCTATCTATGTGTTGTCTTCAATTTTTGTCCTCGTAAAATATGCCAAAATTTTCAAAAATTTTAGTTCATAGACAGGTGGAGAGTTGAAATTAGTAAAAATATTACATTATTATTTTCAAGAAAATGCATGTGAATTTAAATTTTCTAAAGTAACTCAAAATCTTAATTAACTAGCAAATATCTTTTAGGCACAATACTTCAGTGTTTGGCTGGTCTGTGTTTTTGTCACTATTCACAAGTGAGAATTTCTGGAATAATTTGAATGTTTCCAAACTGTTTTTTAATAGTGTAAAATTCCCCAAAAATCTTAATTATGACATTAATCACTTGAGAAAGTGTTGTTGCACAGAAAAAAATTCAGTCCAGCCACAAACCATCAAAAGTATCAAATAATTGAAAATCAACCTAATGAAGCTTTATCACAATTAACATTGCTTTTACATTATACAAAGGAAACAGCCACAGGTGCTCACTTCTTGACCTATTTCACATCTTGTGAGTTGGATTGACTTTTAAAATCATTATCTATAAGAATATCTGTGGTCCCTGACTATGCATTGTCATTCGGATATGCGAGTATCATGGCTGTTTGATCACAGAGACATTTAAAAGCATAAGATCCAAATTAACCTCTTTCCTCTGATGGAAGCTGATGAGAAGAACACTAGGTTTACTCATTCATCAAACATGTACAGAAGATCCAGTAGGTGTCAGCCACCAAGGAATCAAAGAGAAATAAGATGTCATAGTTTAACCATAGATCATAACTTATTTAACATTATGAGTAAAAAACCTGAAAGAGTACAGAGTGGAGGGACACCTCAGAGATCATCTAATCCAACTCTCATTTTACAGATGGGAAAATTAAGCCCTAGAATAGTCAAAAAGATTTGTTTAAATTGTCACTTGATGTGTATACAAGTTAGAGAAGAATGGTGTATATCTATGATCTTTTGACATGTATGGAGAATCTATTGCATAATTAGTTTATGTAGCCACCATTTATTTTATTGCAGCATAATTGTCTATGTAGTGCTTTGGCTCAAAATAGGTTTGTTTGTTATTTCCTTTAAGCAAACCTCTGTCTGAACATGCAGTTTGGAATAGTGCTAATTAAATCAAGGTTCTGTACTGTTTCTTGTTTGAATCACTTAATTTGGTTATGTGGCATGGTCTTAAGTCTGGCCAGGCATCTCACAAATATTAATACATTCTGAGTGAACTAGGCAGAGTACAGCTAAATCCTACATATGTGTGTGTGTGTGTGTGTGTGTGTGTGTGTATTTCCTTTGCTAGAAAAAATACTTAGCCTAAATATCCTATTGAAAATGAATCTGTAGGCAGAACACTTACCTTGATGACAACTAGGTAAATTACTCAATAATCACTCAAAGAAAATTCAATTTTCTCTGTCTCTAATCATTTCCACATCAGCTTGCCTTGCAGCAGTAGCTAAGGTGACATCCATTTTCTGTACATGGTCATGTGAGTGTAACCGTTTGGAAAAAGACAAAGTCATAATGACTAAAAGACACTGTTAGTAAGCCTCCTCTTTCTTCCACAAAAACTCCAATTTTATTCAGATATTCATCCTTCAGGGAGGATGACCCTATAGGCAACTAAAAGATAAATCTGCATACCGATCATGATTTTCCCATTCCCCTTACCAATGAATAGTTTGGCCATGACTATGTAATAGGAAATCTAGAGGCATATACCTGGAAAAGGTTTCTGTGGCTGAGATGGTTAGCTAACCCTCAAAGTTTAAGTTTTCCCTTCCATGGCATATGATAGTTTCTGGGTAGCAGCTGTCCAGCCAGGAACTATATTTCCCAATCCCCTTTTTCATACATAGGATTATGTGATTATTTCTAGTCAATAGACTGTGATCAGAAGGCCAAGATAGTCACATACACATTCTCCATTCTGCTGCAGCCTGGGATCTCACGTATGAAGGTGGCAGCATCATAGAATCATCCAGTTTGAGGGAAGTTGTCCAGAAATATCTGGGATTTTACATGAATGAGTAATTTTATGGTGTGAAGCTATTTCTCTAAATTCTACCTTTTTTTTCTTTATTTTTCTTTTTTTTCAATAAACCTACTTAGTAGGTTTATTTTTAATTGACAAATAATTTTACTGTATATATTTGTGTGGTATAATGTGATATGTTAATCCATTGTGGAACGATCAAATCAAGATAATTTGATCCATCACCTCAAATATTTATCATTTCTTTAAGGTTTGAACATTTAAAATCCTCTTTTAGCTATTCTGAAATATACATTATTATTAGCTATAGTCATCTTTCAGTGCAATAGAACATAAAAACTTATTCCTCCTACCTAACTGTAACTTCGTACCCCTTGATCAACATCTTCCTTTTCCTCATCCACCTCTCCCCCAGCCTCTGATACCTACCTTTCTACTCTCTACTTCTATAAGTTTGACTTTTTTAGATTCCACAAATAAGTGAAATCAGTGGTATTTGTCTCTCTGTGCCTGGCTTATTTCATTTAACATAATGACCTCTAATCTCATCCATGTTACCCAAATGATAGAATTTCATGTTTTTTAAGGCTAAATAGTATTTTATTATGTACATATGCTACATTTTTTAATTCATTCACCCATCAATATACACCTATGTTGTTTCCCTATCTTGGCTATTGTGAAAAATGCCACAATGAACATGGGAATGTAGGTATCACTTCAGCATAATGATTCTCATTCATTTGTGTATGTACTCACTAGTAAATTGCTAGATCATACGGGATTTCTACTTTTAGTTTTTTCAAGAACCCCTATACTGTTTTCCAAAAATAGCTGCATTAATTTACAATACCACCAACAGTGTATAAGGGTTCTTTCTTCCACATCCTCCAACACTTGCTATCTTTGATCTTTTTGATAACAGCCAATCTAACAAGTGTGAGATGACATCTCATTGTGATTTTAATTTGTATTTCTCTGATGGATTAGAGATGTTGAGCATTTTTTTCATGTATCTGTTGGCCATTTGTATATCTTTTGAGAAATGTCTATTCAAGTTCTTTGCGTATTTTTAACAGGGTTATTTTCTTGTTATTGAGTAGTTTGAATACCTTCTATATTTTAAATATTAGCCCCTTATCTGATGCATGATTTGTAAATATTTTCTCCCAATTCATGAGATGTCTTTTCAATCTATTTATGGTTTTGTTTGCTGTAGTTTTAGCAGTTTTTAGTTCGATTCAATCCAATTGGTCTATTTTTGCTTTTGTTGCCTGTGTTTTTAAGATTATATCTAAGAAATCTCTGTCCTGACCAATGTCATAGAGCTTTTTCCCTATTTTTTGCTAATTTTATCATTTCAGGTCTTGTTTAGTCTTCAATCCATTTTGAGTTGATTCTTGAATAAGGAATGAGATATGGTTCCATTTTCGTTCTTTTTTATGTAGATATCCAGTTTTTATAACACCATATATTGAAGTGACTGCCCTTTCCCCACTGTGTATTCTTGGCAGCTTTGTTGAAAATTAATTGACTGTTGATATATAGGTTAATTTCTTGGCTATTTTATTCCATTGGTCAATGTGTGTTTTTTGTGCCAGTGTAATGCTATTTTGATTACTGTAGCTTTTTAATCTATTTGAAATATGGTATTCTGATGACTCCAGCTTTGTTCTTTTTTGGTCAAGATTTCTTTGGCTATTCAGAATCTTTTATGGGTCATACAAATTTTAGGATTGTTTTTTCTATTTCTGTGAGAAATGGCATTGGAATTTTGGTAAATATTGCATTGAATCTTTTTTTCATGTTTATTGGTACTTTATATTTTTCTTTATAGCAGAATAAGTTTTAGCTTTTGAAAAATCTTTTTAAATTTCAGAATATTATGGGGATCAGATTTTGTTACTTGGGTCACTTTTGTAATGCTTGAATCATGGCTGTAAGTGTTCCCATCACCTGAGTAGTCTTCATTATACCCATTAGGTAGGTTTTTACCCCTCCCCCCTCTCGCTCCTTCTTGCTTGATTTCCAGTGAGTTTTATTCCCCTCTGGGCATGTGTGTGTCCATTGGTTAGTTCCAATTTAATAGAGAGTACATGTGGTGTTTGTTTTTCCATTCTTGAGATACTTCTCTTGGGGTAATGGTCACCAGTTCCATCTAAATTGTTGCAAAAGGCATTAATTCATTCTTTTTTATGGCTTTTTTCTTGGCTATTTTGAAAAATGCTACAATAAACATGGGAGTGTAGACATTACTTCAGCATAATGATTTCCATTCCTTTGGGTATGTATACCCACTAGTAAATTGCTAGATCATAGCAATTGATTTTCCCATTCCCTTTACCATGGCCTAACTCTGGAATCTTGGGGGTGGTGTCATAGGCCCGGTGAGTTCCCTGAAGCTACAGGGGCAGAGTTCCCAGAAGCTACCTTGGGCTCAGGCACAATGAAAGCTTCAGGGCTGGATCTAGGGATTATGGGGGCAGAGCTGTGCAAATGAGGGGCCTGTTCCACTAATGTGGAGACTACTGAAGCAAGTCATGCAGGCAAGGGTTTGTCTCAGCAGTCCAGGGACCACTGAGGTGGGCCAGGGCTGTTGGTTGGCCAAGGTTCTCCCCCTCCCTTACCTAGGTCCCACTGAGGCAATCGCCCAAGGCTTTCCAAGTGACACCCATGGCATCTGAGGCCCCTCGTCTGCTCAGATCCCACACAGGAGGGTGAGGGGTGCTTAGCTTCTAGTCACAGGGTATGGCATAGAGAGATGTCTGCTCTGTCTGCTCCCTCCTTAGCCAAGCTGGAAAGCTGAGCCCCAGGCAGACTTGGTGCTATGCAGCAGAGCAATCAGGATGGTGTCAGCTGTAGAAACCCAGGATTGGCAGCCACTAGATCTCTGCTGCACTTGCTCTCCAGTGCAGTGTCTTTGCACAGACTCTGAGGAGCTCCACAATTAGCCAGAGGTCTGCAGAGGAGTAGGGAGACCCCTCCACAGCTTCAGCAGCCTGCAACTTTTATTCCTCTCCTATAAAGCAGCACCCCCACAAGCTGCCTCTATGCTGCTGTCTTTCCTCTCCCCCAAGCTGTGTGAATTGTATCGGGACCCCCAACTTAATCTCTGAGATGGTGGGTGGTGCTTGTATTGCATTGACTCTTTACATTGCTTGTGTGGTGTGGACATTTTAACAATATTAATTCTTCTAATCTGTGAATACAGTATATCTTTCCATTTGTATCATCTTCAATTTCTTTCGTCAATGTTTTATAGCTCAGTATACAGATCCTTCACATCCTTGGTTAAATGTATAAGTAAATATTTTTATGCTATTGTAAATGAGATTGTTTTCTTAATATTTTGGATAGTTCTTTTTTAGTGTATATAAACACAACTGATTTTTGTAATTTTAAAAAATTTTATTTTTTATCCTGCAACTTTACTAAATTTGTTTATCACTTCTAGCTGTTTTTCTGGAAGTCCTTAAGATTTACTACATATAAGATTGTGTCATCTGCAAATAGAAACAATTTTGTGTCTTCATTTCCAATTTGGATTCCTTTTATTTCTTTCTCTTGCCTAATTGCTCTGCTAGGACTTCCAGTAGTACATTGAATAGAAGCTAAGAGAATGGGATCCTTGTCTCATTTTTTATCTTAGAGGAAAAGCTTTCAGCTTTTCACTGTTGAATATGATGTTAACTGTTGGCTTGTCAAATATGGTCTTAATTATGTTGTATATTTCTTCTATATCTAATTTTTTGAGAATCATTATCATGAAAAGATGTGCTTTGTCATATGCTTTTTCTGAATCTATTGACATGATCATGTGATTCTTATCCTTCATTTTGTTAATGTGGTATATCTGTTTACTTTTGTGATCTGTCTGCTTTAGTCTTTATAAAATGATTTTATTTTCAATTTTTTCTTTAATTCTATCACCTCATTTCTGAATTTTTCTGATTCTGATTTACAATATATTCTTTAATAAACACATCTTATTCCTCGTTTTCTTAGTATGTATTAGCTCATTTTGAAATACTACAATTTTGACCTCTTTTGAGTATGTTTCTGGAATGCTATAATTATTTATAGGACTGATTCTAAATTCTGATTCTTTTTTCTCTTATAATAACTTTGGCCTTAAGAGTTTTCTTTTTCTGATTTTTGTGCGAATTTAGGTTTCTCTAACTTGCTTAGTTCAGATGAATTTTCTAACTACCAAGCACACTCTTCTATTGTTTTTGTGTAGCATAAAAAAATATGGTGATTTTTTTGTGTGTGATTTTTCTAGCTCTTTTCCCCTTTTTCACTTTAACCAAATCTTTTCTTCCCTTTGTCTCCATTGTCTCTATCCCTGCTCAATTTTTATTTCACCCCAGCAGTTTCTGCTCACTGTGAAACCCTGTCCTGAAAAGGATCTGCCTGGTCACTTCTGAGAATTCGCAAAGGTAGGGGGAAGATTGTGCTCAACACTAATTGAGTGGGCAAAATTTTGCCCAGTTTCAGCTTCTCTTCTCAACTTGGCCTGCTACACTTTCCAGTGAATTCCTTTTCCATTTTTCCTCAGGTATTGTAGATATCTGTTGCATTCCTCTAATTCTCCCACAAAGATGCTGATAACACTCATATGTTGTGAGTATTGGTGGTTTATCTCCAACTGCCTGTATTTTGGTGTGTGTTGCAATACTTTGCCTATTTTTAAAAAAATGTTATTCATGAGCTTTTTTGTTTTTGCTATCTAATCCCTCTCTCACTGTTTATATCTAGGGGTTTGGGAATACTCAAAACCACCAATGAAACCCATCTTCCAGCATCCTCACATATTAATTTGATTATTAGTAAACTTTCAACTCAGATTAATCAGACATTTAAAAAAAAAATAGAAATATATTCCCATTAATAAAAATGGGGTTTGGAAGGCAGAACATTAGGCAAAGTCTTGCCAAGCAGGTAGTTGATTTGAAGATGATCCCAGGGTGCAGGAGTATGGGTCAGGGATAGTAAAATGAAAAGAGGGAAAACCAATACAAGGGTGTGTCACAGAGATGACTACTTTACAGGCAACCAACTGAGGCTGGGATATATCACAGAGCTTCATGAAAAGTATGTCAGAACTATCTGCCTGAATTATGTAAGAATAAAAAGTATTTATATATCTGCCCCATCCCAGTAACCAGGGGTGACCCCACAGTGTAAGTTTTCCACACTTCTGGGCTGTGCCTGTACAAATGCAGAGTGGAGTCCCCTGGGGATCACAACCCAGGCATTAGAGAAACCCCAGGAAGGGAAGAGATACATCCTCTTGACAATGCAAGATGCTGTCTAATTATCCACGTGAAGCTACTCAAACCTGTGAGGAACCGACAGCAGTGGATGGAGTAAACAGGGGGATCATGAGAATTTGGATAGTGTCTCAAGGGGTGTTTGTAAAGGTTGGATGAAAGTTTAGTAAAATATCTAAAAACAAAGTATTCTAAATTAATGAGTACTATAAGCATATTTCAGAAGAAATATTTAAAGTATTTAGGAGTGGAATTCAGGTAATGAGATTAACTTCATATAAGCCTTCTGGTGGTCAATCTTGCTAATCTAATCATATTTTGAAATATCAATTATGAATTATTGTAATATGTTCATTAACTTAAGTTCCCAGAGCATGTCTATGGGGTAATCATGGAAACTTAGTTTAAGTTACTGTCTTTTATGGTGAAATATCACAGGACATATAGCAATGCATGATAATATATAAATATATATTCTACTTAATACATATCAATAACCAAGTCTTTTTATGACAAGTATTAATATGTAATGGATCCAATTTTTGTTAAATCTATATAACCACACTTGATTTAAAAAGAAAGCATTTTTGTATTTAAATAACTTTCTGTTCTAGGAAAAAATATCCAGTATTATAAGTTGTCTTAAATGGTCATAATAATATACTTGACATGTTCCACTTCATTAACTTTGCTTATAGAATAAGATCACATTTATTTTTAGGTTCAATTTTAATGCCTGTCAAGCCCATCCACCCAGACTAACAGGAAATCCAGTTCTTTTCCTGGGCTTCTCCAGCCCATATAGTCTGTGGGACTCCATGGTTGCTTACCCTGGTCCATAAAGCACTCTTTATCCCCACTGGTTTCTTATAGGGAGAGTAGCCATAGCCTTCAAAGCCCTTATCCCAAAACTATCTGAAGGCAGCCCTGCTATGAGCCTAGTTTGTCTTTAGTATTGATTTTGAGTTTTCTATAGTAGATGGCTGGTTAAACCAATGCAGCCAAGAAGCCATTTCCAAGGGAGATGTTCATCCTTAAGCAGTTTTTGAGGTTCATGCAAGAAGAGTACTCTTTCTGCCAGCACAATCTCAGGTGTAGGTGTTCCATGCCAAAGTGGGCTCTGGCTCCCAGTGCTACAGCTTCCAGTTAATGTTCATGCCACCCTTGTCCCCCAAACACATACCCTCATTGTGCCTAGAAATAGCCCTTCCCACAACTCTTAGTTCTGGGTTTATGTACAGATCATCAGTTCTGGCTCCTTTTGCCTATACTGTGGCAATAAATAGCTGATACACTGATATCCTAGATCACAGAATGTGATGCCTGTAGAAGTTTAAGGGACACCGGTCCTAGCCCCATCACTTGACTGATAAACCAAAGTCCAGATTTTAAAAATGTCCAGAGTAAAACATTTAAGTATTTAGCTATAGATTTAAGAGTAGATCTCTTTATTCTTTCTCTTGTGCTACATCTTCTGGCCTTTGAATAAGAAGTAGGATTTAGTAGAACAGGAGTATATAGTATATCATGGAAAATTAACAACTATGTGGAAATTAAACAATATATTCCTGAACAACTACTAGGCCAAAGAAGTTAAAGGAGAATTTTAAAAATATCTTGAGACAAACAAAAATGGAAACACAATACAGCAAAACCTATGGGATGCAGTAAGAGTAGGTCTAAGAGGGAAGTTTATAGCAACAAATGAGCCTATATCAAAAAAGAAGAAAGATCTAAAATAAACAACCTAATGTTACACCTCAATGAACTAGAGAAAGAAGAATGAACTAAGCACAAAGTTAGAAGAAAAAAGGAAATAACAAAGATCAGAGCAGAAATAAATTAAGAAAAACAATAGAAAAATCAATAAAACTAAGAGTTGTTATTTGAAAAACTAAAAAAAAATCAACAAACTATTAGCTAGACAAAGAAAAAGACACAGAAGGCTCAAATAAACAAAATCAGAAATCAAAGAGGAAACATTCAAATAACAAATACAAAGGATCATAAGAGACTAATATGAAAAATTTATATGCCAGCAAATTGGACAACCTAGAAAAAATGGATAAATTTCTAGAAACATATAACCTACCAAGGCTGAGCCAAGAAGAAATTGGAAATCTGAGCATACCAATAATGAGTAAGATTAAATCAGTAATTAATTACAAGCCCATTGATGGATGAATAAAGAAAATGTAGTGTTTATACACACACACACACACACACACACACACACACACACTGCAATATTTTTCAGACTGAAAGAAGGGAATTGTTATGTGCAACAACATGGATGAGCCTGGAGAATATTTTACTACGTGAAATAAGCCAGACAAAGACAAATACTGCATGATCACACTTCTATAGAATCCAAAAAAGTCAAACTCACAGACGCAGAGAAAAGAATCATCATCAGGGGCTGGGATGTGCAAGAAGTGGGAAGATGTTTGTCAAAGGGTACAAAGTTACAGGTGTGCAGGATAAATTCTAGAGATCAGCAAGTACAGCAAGGTGACTATAGGTAATAGCAATGTATTGTATACCTGAATTTTGCAAGAGAGTAGATCTTAAGTGTTCTCACCACAAATAAACTGCAATACCTATGTGAGGTGACAGATATGTTAAATTAACTTATCATGGCAATCATTTTACAGTGTACAATCAAAATGTTTTATACCCTTAATATATTGAATTTTTATTTGCCAATTATATACCAACAAATCAGTGCAAGGGAACAAATAAACAAAAAATGCCTTAAAAAGATATAGGCAAAAAACTTTCAAAAATCAAAAGTAAATGAAGGGGAATGGGAAACAGAGAGCTATTTTTTAATGGGCACAGAGTTTCAGTTGGGATGATGAAAAAGTTTTGAAGATGGATAGTGGTGATAGCTGCACACACTAAATGTAATTAACGTAAATGTACTTAATGCCAATGGGTTGTACACTTAAATATGGTTAAGTGGTATATTCTATGTTATATATATTTTACCTGAATAAAATACATAGAGTAAAAGTGAAAGGGAAAAAAGAAAGTTACAAATGGTGATAATCAAAAAGTTCCTGAAATAGAAAAAAACAAGTAAATAAACAAACATAAACACTATAATTCAAAAAATCTTTCCTAAAGAACTTAAATAACATATCAGAAGAAGAGATGTACCTGAGAATGTCGAACCAGGTAACCAATAACTACACATAATTCAGTAAAACTAATGGACTTTTTAAAAACAGAAAAAAATACTTTTTTGCATCTATGCAAAAATAGCAGGTGACTCATAAGGGGAAAAATAGGTTATCATCAGATGTTTTCAAATTTTATTTTAATTGACAAAAATTATATATATTTATGGTTGTGATATGTTTTGGTTTATACATTATGGAATGACTAAATTCAGTTAATTAACATAGTCATTACTTAACATATTTTTTTACTGTGTGAGCATTTAAAATCTGTCTTAGCAATTTTCAAGTATCCAGTACACTGTTACATTGTCACACTATTAACACCATATATAATAGATCTCCTGAACTTATTTCTCCTAACTGAAATTTTGTATCCCTTAACCAACATCTCCTCAAACCCTACCCTTACTCTGCCTCTGGTAAGCACCATTCTAGTCTGCTTCTATGAGTAGAATTTTTTTAGATTCCATACGTAAGTGAGATAATGCAGTACCTGCCCTTCAATGCCTGGCTTATTTCACTTAGCATAACGCCCCCCAGGTTCATACATGTTGTTGCAAATGACAGAATGTCCCCCTCCCCATTTTTTTGACAGTAGCCCATTATGCCCAACAACAAAAAAAATGAAGTAACATATTTAAGACACTCAAGTAGAGAAAAATGTAAATGTATAAAGGCCACAGACAAACTGTTATCAACATGCAGAAACTCGGGCAATATCATTCCTATTGGCTAAGATAAAATGAGAAAGGCATCATAGACTTATGATGCTACCTATGACTACATATGATAATGGAGATATAGTACATTTTTTAAAAGGTAAAGGAAGAATAGAGACAACATATGAAAACAAATTTAACTGCTTTCAATAATCATAATGGTTCTCTTAGTTTTGTTATTCAGAGGCTGTCATATGTGTAACATGGGACAAGGAAATGAATATTCTGGGACATTCTAATTCTATCATCCCCTAAATCCTTGAGAATCAGGATTCTCAGTGGAGAAGGAAGAAGATACAGATGTAAGATAGGAAAGGTAAAGTAAAGACCCTACAATCCTATATTTGAATTAAAAATGTTAGACTGAATGTGCTGAAAAAAATCAAGAAATAATGACAACCCCAAGTCCAATGAGTAATTCTGGAGCTACATTGTGGTCTTTAAATACCATTTCATATTAAAAGACATCAGGGCTTCTTAAAGAAATGGCTGATTCCAGGTCTGGGGCATGCAAGAAAGGTACAAGATGACCTAAAATATCTTGACACACCAGAAATCAAGGAAAGACTATTCTATAATGTCAAAAGCAGGCGTCCTCAAACTACGCTCCATGGGCCACATGCAGGTGATTTTGCCCATTTGTGTTTTTACTTCAAAATAAGATATGTGCACTATGCATAGGAATTTGTTCATAGTTTTTTTAAAACTATAGTCCGGCCCTCCAACAGTCGGAGGGACAGTAAACTGGCCCTCTGTTTAAAAAGTTTGAGGACCCCTGGTCAAAAGACTTCAAAGCCAAATTGAAACATGCTCCCATTGGACAAAGATAGGAAAATAAAGTATCAGAAAGGATAAAATTAATAATAAATTGAAATCCATCAGATATGTTTAAAGATTTTATAATGATATTTAAAATAAAATCATCTTTTGAGAATGACAGGGAACTACTTCCTTATCTTGAAAATTGTGTAAAGAAAAGAATCAAGCATTTATGCTGCCTCTTCTTTAGGAACTGTACTATGGGGTAGGCAAATAGCAGATGAGAGAGAACACTGCATTATAAAATTATACCAACTGAAAAATTAAAAAAGTGATAGAATTATATTAATATTATGTTCTTTGCAACCCCAATAAATTACTATTCATAAGCATTGAAAATCAACTGTTATAAATATTTTTTAAAAAGCAAAATTCAGACATGTGTCTCTTAATGAAAACCTATAGTTTTGCCAAAAGGCCTGAATCTAATTGAGTCTAATTGAGTGTCTGGATCCATCTACCAATTTGTAGGAAATGCAGAGCACAGAGGAACATGTCAAACTGCACCATGAGTGCACAGTCAGCAAACTCCAGACTGTTGACTCTGGAAGGTCAGATGCTCTGGGTTTTTCACAGATGTATTATAAGAAAAAGAAATGAATGGTCGAGAAACCTGTAGATTAAAAGAGATATAAAAGATACAGGGTGTTTTTAAAACTGGACAACACTAAACATCATATCTAGGGATGCTCACTTTGGTGATAAACCCATAAAGGAATGCAGGGAAGTGCTTGCTTACATCTGTCAGGATGGTGGTTACTTTAGGAAGGAGGGAAGGGCTGTGACAGAGAGTGATCTATGGAGGTACTTATAGAGAGGATGCAACGTCTACCTCTTAAAATGAGGCTGTAACCTTATAATAATTTAAGCTAAGCATTTGTTTTGTGTAGTTTTCTGTCCCTGTGTTTTATAGAAAAAGGCAATAAAATAAATAATATATAAGCATATTCCATATCAAATATAATTTACATATCTACATGAAAGATACATTTGAAATATTTTTTAAATGACTCAACCTGCTATACAGAGCCTGGAAATATTATGAATAATTTTTAATATTGAAAAACATAGTGTCTTAAACATTTTTTTGTGTTATCCCATGGCCAAACATAATTTTGAGAACATAATAGTTACCATGTATTGAGAGTTCGCTATATGGTAAGCACTGTGCCAATGGCTTTACATGAACTATCTCATTTAATCCTCCTTAAGACCTTGAAAATAATGTTTGTGGTTATCTTAAGGACTATTCCAC
This sequence comes from Microcebus murinus, assembly GCF_040939455.1. NCBI lineage: Eukaryota > Metazoa > Chordata > Mammalia > Primates > Cheirogaleidae > Microcebus > Microcebus murinus. The sequence continues at coordinate 70,137,686 of NC_134108.1, forward strand.
ATAAAGAGACTGAAACTTAGATTAAGTCCATGCCTGAGGTCCTCCAACTCCAGTGGACACAGCTGGAATTTGAACCCTGGAAGTCTGACTCCAGAGCGAGTTCTATCTCCAAAGCAGATGTTCAACAAATACTGTCTAACAGAGTTTTTTATAAAAAGGAATACATATTGCCCTTTTATTTTGGGTTCATTGTATCATTTTAAACATAAAAATATCAGATAATTATGTTTGTGTTTGAGTTGAATACATTATATCAAATCAATGTAAATAATACATTGTCTTCAATCAAATACAATATATCAAATCAACATTTGGTAATTTCCAAGAAGTATCATATTCGCCATTGTACAGTGAGTGTTAGGGCCTAGTAATTTTTTAGAAAAGAAAAGAAAGCCCATCCCCAGATTTACAAACCATAGGAAAGTCACTTACTTGCCCAAAGGCTGCTTCCTCATCAGCTTCCTTCAATTTCCCAGTGATTCTCTTAATTAATACAAAATAAAATAAAATGGACTCAAAGGGTACTTAGAAGAATCAGTGATCATTTAAAACATTTTTCAAGCACTTAAAACATTAAAAATAAAATATTCTGTTTGAGCTACATTGAGTACATTGTTTTAGTATCAATATGAATCTTTGATACAGGTGATTTTTATAGTTGTAATTGGCTATTCAGGCATCTACGGAAAGTCAATATGGTATAGAGTCAATATGGTATAGAAAACATAATGTAATTATTTTTAACAAACTAATAAACATGAAACTTTTGTGTGGGAGCATCTTAAAAAGTTGTTCTATTCAAAATAGCATTTATTTCATGCAGTTTAACCTTAGGTGTTAGGTTAACCTAGAATTATGAGTTGACATTGTACTGTCTAAATTTTAGCACAATATATTAATATGATTTTAATGAATTGCCATGGAACACTACATTCCAGAACCTCTCTATTTTAAGAATACTTTTACATTGTGCAATTAAACTTTAGAATCCACATATCAAATGGTTGTTATTTCACAATAAGATGGTATGGTTACAGTATATGTTTGCTATTACAAATACTATTATTAAATACTAACCTCAGTATTTGTTGTTGTTATTCTTTGTGCTGGATTATGCCCAGTGATGTTCTGTGTGAATTGTGTTGCCGTTGTTTCCAAATTCTGGATCAGTTTTAAAATCAACTTACCCATTAATATCAATATGCCACCCAGTGACACCTTTTTTTGTTCCTCCTTTCTTTTTTTCCTCCCTTCCTATTCTTTCCTTTATCCACTGAACAAAGAATTGTTGACTGCCTACAATATACCAAAGCCTATATTAGACTAACTCAATATGATGCTGTTCTCACGTCACTTAACCTAGACGGGTATATAAACAAATACAGAGGTGAATATTGTAAACTGTAATATTTGCAAAATAGAAATTAGCACTTGTGTGGTTTGTCAGCATGAAGAAGTGCTGAGCTCAGCCTGGTAGGGAAGGTGGAACATGACACACTTCTTTGAACATCAGCACCACCTACCATAAGGAAAACTATTCCAGAGCCAGTAGATAGAATCAAATCTTTTCCCATAGGATTGTCTGCAACCAGACCCATTTCCTTCCACAGTCTTCCCTTTTTAAAGCGCCACTTTAAAAATGTTGCCCTTAAAAGACTAAGATCAGGAAATTGACAGCTCACAAAGCAGTCTGCTGGCACCAGGACTCAAAGGAACAGGCCCCCAAAGCAGAGGCTCTTCTTGTTAGCCCAAACACAACTTGCTATAATCCCTTTCTGCCTTCTGTGCTTATATAATACAGGCCTTCTTCGATTACAAGACACTTTGAAGATCTCACCTTCTCCCATTACTTGTCTTCTACATAAAATACCCACAGATGTGAGACTGTTAGAATGTGTGAGAACTGCAGTTGATAATTTATAAACCAATACTTCCTATGGTTTGAAATTTGTTAGGATTCAGTGGCGTTGGAAGATAGCATGTCGCTGCAGGAGCACCCCCTACTGGCCATAAAGAGAGGTTTTTGTGAAACTGGGTGTGAAAGCGGATGGGCCTGGAAATAATATTCCGCACTTACTATCTAATAACAAATGTGTATTGAGTAATATTCTGTGATACAAGAGGACTAAGATTACACATTCAAGTGGAAAAGCAATTATCTTATTTTTGTAATTTTAAAACGAAGGTATTCAATAATTTGACCTCTTCTAGAATGACAATCCCCCAAAAACTTGTGGTTTGACTGAATTTGGGCATGTTGGAGGTGTTTTGTTTTTGTTTTTCTGTTTTGTTTCTTCTCTAAATGTAATCAAATCAGATTATATACCAACTGAGCAAGAGTGGAATGATGCAAAGACATAAATAAACCATGTTCTTGCATGGGGAGATTCAATATTATGAAATTGCCAATCGTTGTAGATATACCTACAAATTCAGCATAATCACAATCCAGATATAAATGGGATGCCTTAATACATGTGACAAGTTGAATCTAAAGCTCACACATAAAAAATAGACAAGATACTTTTGATATACCAAATATTAGAACATAATATAAAACCAGTAACTAAAACATCCTAACACTGGCAAAGTCAATGTACAAGAAACAGATACAGGTGTTTGGGGGAATTTAGAATTTGATAACGGTACCTTGTAAATTAGTTGGAAGAGGATTTCATGAGAAATGTTGAGACTATTGGACACAATGTCTATTTTAAAACATTTACAAGAATAAATTACTGCTGGAGTAACTATGTGAACAAAAGAAATCTTAAAAGCCATAGAAGAATATGTAGTATGACATTTGTATAATACTAGGAGGTAGATTTTCCTGAACCAGATATAAAGTGAGCCATAATTCTAAACTTCAAAAACTGTACATTATCTTACAGTTTTCTTTAACATATGCATAGTTCATACTCTTGCTGTTCAGTTCTGATCTCTGTATCCTTACTCTTAATACATATTTTGCTATTGTTACTGGTTGGGAAACTTTTTGTTTCTTTCTTCCTTTTTATTTATTTATTTATTTATTTTTTGACATAGGAAAAAATGAGCCATATGGAAATGAAGTTGCTTGGCTAACAAGTGTGGAGCCAATGACATAGTTTCAGAAGTTCAGAGGCATTAAATGTCCCTTCAAATACTTGAACTTCCTCAAATTAGTTCAAAACTCACGGATACTAGCTAGAGCATCTAGGTGTCTGGGACTTGTTTGAGATACTCTATATTTCCCCAAAAAATTAATAACCCAGTCCAAAAAACCAACAACACTATAGCAAGAAGGAGTAGGGACTAAAGCCACTTAGTTTCTAGAGAGTGAACAGGTGAGAAGTAAAGAGCTTCAGCTGCAAGAAAACTCACTTTAAAGCTAATGTGAACGGGCACATTAATGACCATACTAATCTGTGGAAGAAGACCACTTAAAACACCACTGTCGGAACTAGGTAAGGAATCTGTTGAAGAAGCCTCTACTTGGAATTTAATGTTCCAGTAATTACTCCATAAAAAGACCCTTGAGCCACTGTGTGAAGGAAACGGTCTAGACAGCCACGCTTCAAGAATGTGCCATTGTGTGTGCAGCAGATTGAGTTTACACTCTGCTCCTGATTCACAAAGAGCAGTGAGTGTGCCAGTGGGCCCTGGGCCAGGATGTGGGTAGTTGAGTAAGTGTTCTTGGAGGGAGTGGTGTTCTGGCAACTGCATCAGCACACCAGCTGATCAACAAATGCAGAAATTTTGAATAAAGTTAGACAAGAAGATAAATTGGACATGCTTTTTCCAATATGTGAAGGGTGGGCATTCACCAGATTTAAAATTTTCCTGGACTGTCAAATTTCCAGGCAATTCTGTATAACTATCCATGTTTCTCTGTGAGATTCATACGAGGAGGACTTGTCTATACCAATTATATACAGGAATATATAATACTATATTTTCCAGACTACCTACCTGATTTGATTGCGCTTGCATAACTATCACTACTTTCCACTTATAGTCAGACAGGAGGGTAGAAAATGAAGAGTGGAAAAAATCTATGTTTCTAGTAGATTTGCAGGACATTAGAGAAAAAGAGGCTCCTGTCAAAATGTTTTTTTTCTTTAATTCATTACACAAGAACCTTAAATCCCACCTCTTTCATGAAGAATTTTATTGCTTCATGAAAGAGTTGGCAATTTCCCCCACACCCTAAGTTGTTCAAATTAATTTCCCATGATTATCTTAATACTTCAAGGAATGTGTTATTTGCTTATGAGTAAGATAAGTGCTTTTGTATTTAAAGGGTTTAATTTCATAATATCCCTTATATTTTTCATATTGCAACCTGCCTGAATTTTAAAGAGGAAAATCATGAAAAATATTTATATAACAATTTCACCACAATTGACCTTTTTCCAGATTTGAGAGCAATTATGCTGCCACCATGGCTTTATTAGCGCAAAGTTCTTTTCCCCATCAGTACAAACAATGGATTAAATAAAAGACGATAACATAGCAGCTTGACTTTTGCTGGGACTGAAAGAGGAAAGAACCAAGTGGTGCTATCTTTTGCAACTACCCCTTTTGTCTTTTAGCCATTGTCCCTCATTTACTTTGTTTTCACATATTTCTCTCTTAACTCTCTTATAATAGATGTTGATACTATTCATCAATATTAGCTTCTCCTTTATTTCCAAGAACACCGAACATTACACTTCTCATGCTTTCTGCTTCCTCAACATTAGGCATGACCATAGAACTTATTCTGACCAATGCAATGTCCATGAAAGTAATAAGAGGGGGAAGAGAGAGATGGCCACTGCAGCTAAAATGATTCTGAGCATAGACCTTGTGCTATTCTAGCTCTAACCCTCAATGGTCATGATGACATCAGTGCATTTTTGTTATACCTGCCTGTTATAGCCGCCTAAGGATGAATTTTATTTTTTTTCCTAAGGATGAATTTTATACATTGTATCAGTCAAGGTTCAACCAGAGAGGTAGAACCACTAGGAATTAGACAGATAGATTATATGCAGATTGATAGAAAAACAGATACATACGATGATGGATATTGAAATATTTGTTACAGGGAATCAGCCTTCAGCAACTATGGAAGCTAATTAAGAAGTCTTTGAAAGGCTGTTGTCTCTGCACCTAATGCTGGATCTTGAGGTCCACAGGATGTACAGTCAGAAAGGGAAGATGGATACAAAGCGGGGAAGAGCAAGAACTGGAACTCACAAGCACAAGCTAGAACACTATAAAGACAAACCCATGGCAGCTCTGATTGCCTCTGACCTTAATAACAAGGATGATATTGTTAAGGCAGAGCAACAGCCCCTCAAAGATGTCCACATTCTAATCCCTGAAACCAGTGAGTATATTCTTTATATAGCAAGGGGTAATTAGGGTTTCAGATGAAATCGAGGTTGCTCATGAGCTGGCCTTAAGGTAGAGGGCTTATCCTGGGTTATCTGGGTAGGCCTATGTAATTACGAGGCTCCTTAAAAGTGGAAAAAGGGGACAGAAGAGGAGTCAGTGTCAGAACAATGAAATATAAGAAAGATTGACCGGCCATTGCCGGTCTTAAGACAGAGGGAGGGTACCATGCACCAAAGAGTGAGGCCGGCTTGTAGAAGGTAGAAAAGGCAAAGAAATGGATTCATTTCTAGAGATGAATGCAGCCCCACAGACATCCCCATTTTACCCCAGTGAGGTATATGTCCAACATCTAACCGGCAGGACTATAAAATAATGAATTGTTTTAAGCCACCTGTTTGTTTTAATTTGTTACAGCAGCAATAGAAAAGCAATACAAGTGTCCTACAGAAACCAGGGCCCTTTGGCACAGAGCCAGACCAAGGAGTCAGGGAAGGCAAAGGAGGACCCAGGGGCAGGCAGAGTAGTTGTAGGCCCAAGTGCTCCTTCGTGCCAACAAGGTGAGTCAGCAGATGAGCAATCGTATGTGTGAGCTACAAAATTGCTGCTGCTTCCCTTCCACCTTCCAGATCTCCCAAGAACCTTGTACACTGTATGAGAAGGAGGATTCCGAGAAATTTAGTACAGCCCAACCAGATTGACACATCACAAAGCCATTATAAGGCTTTCCATGCCATTGACTTCATCTTTGGTTCTCTTCCCATTCTAATCCTTGAGGGAATTAACATAATAGCAAACTGATTGACTTTGAAATTTAATATTAAATGTTTAAATGCACTCTGGGTGTTTTCTTTAGAACATATGTACAAAACAGCAAAAAAAATTCTTTATGACTCTAAAGTACTATGCATAAATATTAATATGTACTTTACATACAAAGTTACTTGTTCAATGACTTAGAAAAGGTGAACTTTCCCTAAGCTAACAACGGGTTCCCAATAGGGATCCATGTAGTTTCATCATGAGCATTTAATGAAAATGCATGGTTTCCTGCAAATTGTCACTATTATTAAAAAAATTTACTCAAAGATACAATACACCGTATTACAACATGGGAAAATAAGTAAAGTCTTAGATTCTAGCATCATCTCTATTTTGTCTGACCTGGGTAGGCTTGAAAAAAAAAAATCATCTTATTTCTCTGAACTTTAATTGCCTTATCTGTAAAATAGGAATGATCTTTTCAGCTACTTTCAATTCCATGAAACTTAAAACTATATTACCTATGATTTTCTGAAGTCAAAATGAATGCCATGAAAAGAGTTTCTTAGCAGTTTAATATAACCAGCTTCTATCCATGAAGAAAACAGTTGCAAGTGTGACTCGATAGATAGTAGCCACCAAGACTTATTTTTTAAGAACTTAACTGAGAAGAACAGTAAAATTCCTGAACATGCTAAGGTTGTAGGACTTTTATTTGGGGCAATCCTAATCCCTTTAAAATGCATGGAAAGGAAACTCACCTTACCCTACCCTGAAGAATACCTTATGCTGAAAAATAACAGAGCAATATCTAAAGAACCACAGGTATGTAGTAGATCAAGAGAATGAACCCTTTCAATCTTCCTTGTTTAACAGTGAGCCATAGTGACCTCAATCAGGTATGTGCTTTGCTGATCCACACTCTGAAAAAGCAAATTTTGACTGTGAAATGTATTAAGAATTTAACGTATTTGCCATATGTGTTATCTGAAAGAAAGAAAAAAAAAACCTGCTGTGGAAGCATTTTTTTAAAAAAGTTTTAACCACATGAAAAGAGTAAGGCACAAAAGGACAAAAGGATAATGATTTCCCCCCCCCTAAACTCATGGCCTGAACATAAGTACTCCGAAAGTCCCCCTTACCAGATGGCTAACCCAGCCAAGGGAAAACAGCCAACTTGATTTCAAATGTGAGAGTGATTTTTTATTTAAATGAAAGATAGAAACTGTCCCAACTTCATTATATCTACGAGGGGAGCTCAAGTGTTCAGCATGTGGCTCTGGTTTGAGTAAAAGTTTGTCTTTTTTGAATAGAAATCATATGTAATCCCAGGCAGTGGCCCGAACCATTTGCTAATACTAATTGTTGTCGGTTGAAAGCGGAGCAGGAGATTGTTAAAGTCTTCCCTGGCAGAAACCTGATCTGTGGAAATGTACTTCGCAGGAACTGTGATGAGGTTTGCAGCTGGCAGGAGAGCATGACAATGTGGCCACATGCATCTCCATCTTTCCTTTGGCAGTGGAACGGAGACTCACAAGAAACTGCTCTGGGAGTTAGCTGATGGCCCTAAATGCAGCCCTGGCATTTTTTCCCTCCCCACCCCCCTCCTAGTCCATGATTTGACAACAAAAACTGAAGCGGGTGTAGGTGCCATTTCTAAGATCGTATATTTTTCAAAAAATGATTATTTAATGATGTGGCTATTTTGAACCATGATTAACATAAGTACGTTGAAGATGTAACACTGGCAAGTTAGAAAACCACCAAGTAAGGCCAGATGTATAAACCAACTTGATGTTTTAATTTAAAACACCACCATCAAGTTGAAAGGTCTGTTATAAAATAAGCCAAATCATAGGGAATTCACACACAAATTATGTTTACCTGTTATCCCTGGTACCTAGAAATATACCAATTGCCTTTTACAATTATAATGAACTGATCTATGAGTGATCTAGCTAAGTGGATTTTTTTAGTTAAAACATTAAATTAAAAATAAATAAAATATTAAATTATTAAAGTGGACTTTTGATCTTATGTTAATCATGTCAATATTTGAAAATCCAGTTATGTTCTGTAAGTTTTAATTTATCTATGTTTTAAAATGTGGTGGGACATGTAAAATTGTTCTTAAATTACTATGACATTCTATGTTGATTTAGCTTTTGTTCACTAATACCGAGAAACCTGCCCCCATCAACACTGCAGAAACTGTGTGTGAACCTATTATTTCAGTTTCATTGGCCATTACCATGGCTTCCTTCAGATAATGGAGAAAGCTATGTGAGCAAAGTTCGTTTGGAAGAATCAACACATAATATCAAGCAGATATTCTGTATCAAGTAGATATTCTGTACAGATATTCTGTATTCTGAATAAGAATACACTCCTTATTCTCTGTATTATAGAGAATAAGGAGTGACACAATGGGCCAGGCAAGGTGGCTCACACCTGTAATCCTAGCACTCTGGGAGGTGGAGGCAAGAGGATAGCTGGAGATAAGGAGTTTGAGACTAACCTGACCAAGAAGGAGAACTTGTCTCTACTAAAAAATAGCTGGGCATGGTGGCATGCTCCTGTAGTCCCAGCTACTGGGGAGGCTGAAGTAGGAGGATGGCTTGAGCCTAGGAATTTGAGGTTGCTGTGAGCTAAATTGAGGTTGCTGTGAGGTTGCTGTGATGATGCTACTGCATTCTAGCCTGGTGACAGCAAAACCCTGTCTCAAAAAAAAAAAAAAAAAAAAAAGTGACACAATGTTGGTGCCCACACAAGGATTGGAACCTTCTGAATCCTTGAATGTGGGCTTTTGACTGAATCCAAATTTCACAAAACAAATCTTTTTAATAAAGGGATTGGTTCTGTGAAGTTTGGATTTGGTCGAGGGGCTGCACTTGGGGAATCTGGAGGGCCAAATGTGGCCTTCAGGATGCAGGTTCTATTTAAAGGGCAACTGCAATGTCTTGGGTTATACTGTACAGTTATTTTCTCCCTATGGTCCCATTCCCTGCTGTTCTGGAATAAGTAAAGTGAACTGCTCTTTAAATGTTGTCTGCAAAACAAATATTTAAATCAATGCACCATGGAATGCCCCCAAACTTTCAATGGGACACATTTATATTGTACTTTAAACTGGCTTTGGCCAACTTTTCCTCTAGAAAAAATAAATCATTTTACAAGCCTAGGGGACACGGGGAGCATAATTTGTAACTCTCATTTACTACCTCTAATATGTCAAGGCCTTCCACACCAGTAATCTGAAAAATGTTTGTATGCCCTAGAAAACACCACACACACACATATCAGAATTCTAAACAACTTGTGCTAATATAATTCAATAGCATAAGACCACACAGAGATGTTTTGGGAAGCCCTTTACACAAATAAATTGGCATGATTCTTGAATCAATAGATAACATTTCTCTGATCTCCCTGGGCTTATGCACCAGAGTGAAATTAGCTCCTACAGAAGTCAGCTATAGGATAACAGCCAAGCCCTTTGGCATGGCTTACAAGATCCTTTGTGCTATGCCTCCTGCCTATCCTCAGCTCTGTTCCTAGCCACCCACTTCCCTTGCCACTTCTCTGCTCACCCTTCACTCTTAGGCTTCCTTACTCGGAGATGCTGCCACCTTGTGCACGTGCTGCCAATGCTGCATGCATCCCACCGTGCCCTCGTGACTCATTTATATTCCTGTTTCCATCACTAGTCTGTGAGCCTCAGGGGGGATGATCTCATGTCTTATGTATCTTTTTTATTTCTAACACCTGGAACATAGTATCACCTTAGAAACCCTTTGACCTGTTAAAGTGACTAGCCTCCAAAACCCATGCTCTTTCTAGGAACTTTTGCAAAGACAGTCAGAGAAGGCTGCAAGGAAGATAACTGGCCTAATCAACCACAGCGATGGATGTGACTTGAACATGCAGACCTTGCGTCAGTTTGTTAAATGAATCAAAAATAGGAAGAATAACATGAAAAGTGACTAATCGCGTCTGCAGACAGCACCAGTATGTTAAAATAGCTGACGTTAATTCATGCATTAAATGTGACATTGTTTTCAATGTTTTCTTGGTGGAGGGACTTTAAAAATAATTCTTTTTATGTTATAATCTACTTTGAAATTGTTTAGTATTGATCCATTTCCTTGCTTTCATTTTTGCCAGAGAAGAACTAGGGTACCTGTCAAAGTTTGCCCCCAAATACTAAGACCATTAACATTTTGAATTCTCTGGTATTTATTCAGCTTGACTTTATCTTAAATTGTGATCAGTTTTTTTTTAACTTATAATTATTCATTTGCAAATAATATGTCCCAACAAGCAGCTGCTTGGTACCACTACTCCATCCTGGCAAAGACTGCTAGTTGACCACCAAAACTATTTCCTTTTCCTCCTAGGCAAGCAACAAGACTATACTTTCCAATCCTCTGCAGTTTGATGTGGTCACATGACACTAGCCAATGATCTATGAGTGGAAGGGATATGATCTCCTTCCAGGCTTGACCATAAAAATCTCACACACACAGTCCTATAATCATACTCTTTCTTTCTTCTTCCACCAGCTTGATGCCAAAGGGCAAAGACAGGCAGAGCCCTGAGATGAAAGGAACCTGCCTCACTGAAACACCAGGGGAAAAAAGCTCCCTCTAGGACTTCTCACGAGCTTCAGCAAGCACTGTACTTCTACAGCATTAAGCAACTGAGATCTGCGGATATATCAACAGCAGTCCCAATACACAGTCTGACCTGGTTCCCTTTCTGATCGAGCTCCACGCAATGTTGGTGCAGACACAGATGTTGCAGCTGCCACTGTTGTCCAGGGAAATCAGCACCCCTGAGCTCTCACCACTCTCCTCTGGGAACTGGTTTCTCACCAGGGACGCAGCCACCACCAGAGGCTCTCTTTAGCTCCTGAACCCTTGCCCAGCCCCATCAGCAAATTGGTCACTTCAGGAGCCCTCCCTGCCCACTTTTCTTTAGAGTTTAGCGGTGGTGGGTGGGTGGAGAGGAGGATAAAGAGAAGGTTTACGAGCATGCACTATGTGTGTACTATGCCATGTGCTCCTTTATGCAGCCTCTCATCTTAAATGTTTATCACAAAACCCCATGAGTAGGTATCATTATCCAAACGCTACAGAAGGGGAACCTGAACACACACAGGTTACTAGCTGGTAAGTGGCAGACTCTGGATTCAAACTCACTCTTCTGACTATAAAGCCAGTGATGGTTCAACCCACCATGGAGTCCTCCTGCAGTGAGGTGTCCACCCTTCCTACCTCCCTATTGCCCTCTGAGATCTCCCTTGGAGTAGAGCTTCTGGAAAGGGCAGTGTGGGAGCCTCTCTGTGGAAGCCAAGTCTTTTCACTGAGACAGGAGTGGGTGGAGGATGTGTAACTAGCCTTGGCATTTAAAACTTGGAACACATTTTTTCCATGGAAAAAATATTATTCAGAGATGCTCCATTTTTCAAAATGTATGCAAAAGCACTTTGCAAACCATCAAGAAGTATATAATATGCCTATAAGGAATTACTATTCTGCAGTACATTAGCACTACAATTCCGACACTTTGTGGATTAAATAACCTTTTGTGAAGTAGTTCGAGAATTTTAACCACTGAGTGTTACATTGTCTCAAAGGAAAAATACATTCCAATCACCAAACAACTGACTTACAACAGACTTTTGGAACCCAATCCATTCATAAACTGGGAACTGCCTGGATTAACATGAAGAGGACACATCATCACCATGTTCATCAAGGATTATTTATTAAGGGGAGTACATAGGGTGAGGGCTTTAGGGTAAAGGAAAAAAAGAAGGGAAGTGTTAATCTAATTTTTTAATGGCTATAATTCCACATCCCTGGTTGTGAATGAATTCAAGCTGTTCCAAAACATCTTTCTCATCTTTCTCTTTACTTCCTTTCCCCCATTTTCACTTATCTTTCACTCTCTTTTTTTTATTTTCCTCTTACCATTCCATGTTTTGCTTGCCTTCCATATTTATTCAACATTTATACTTACATTAAACAAACTCTTTTTCAAGGGCTGACTCTACTTCCAGACTTTGTGATACAGTCTAGAAACACCAAGATGAACAAAATACAGTCTCCAGGGAACTTTTAGACCAGTAGGAAAGGCAAATCTGTAAACAAAACAAAATTCCATCCAGTGTGATAAAAACCAAGATCTGTGTAGGGAGTTAAGAGAGTATAGTGTGGGCAGATGTTAAAGGAGAAACAATGGTTTCCTTTTTGCTCATCTTACGCCTGCATGCCCTCCTCCTCCCTTTCCTCTTGCCCCACCAGTTTGAACCTTCATTACTTCTCTTCTGAATGACTCTAAAATTGTCCTAACCAGTTTCCTGAATTCTGCCTCTTCTCACTGCAATCCAATGAATACTCTGTCGCCAGATCGATCTTCCTTTGGAACAACACATCGTGCCCACTACATATCCCACAGATACTTTTTGGTCACTGAATTTTATAATTGCATTTGGAGGCCCTACAAAAGCCTATATCTGTAGTCCATCCCTACACAAAGTTCCCTTGCTTGTATCCTACTAGTCAAATTGAACTGCACGTTATTCCCCAAACATGCTTCCTTCCTTCCTTAAGTCTTTACCATTCTGTCTTCCTCTTCAGTGCTCCTCAAGTCACTAGTACAAGATTCTGTGTATTCTTCAACACTGGCTCAAAAGGTGCTTATTTACACGGCATTTCCTTATCCCCTTAGCTATCGATCTTTTATTGCCTTTTTTTCGAAGGAAGAAACCCATGTTTGCTGAACACCTTTTATGTACTGTTAGATACTTTTCATGTAATATCCCCTTTCCGTGTTCACAACTTCCCTATGAAATGACTGTCAATTTCCCCACTTCTCAGATAAGGAAACCCAGATGTAAGGGATGTGCTCTAGGTAAGGAAGTGGCAGGGCCAGAATTTGAGCCCATGTATACCTGGACTGCAAAGCCCACGTTTGTCTCTTTCCATCAAGTCTCATTGCCTCCTTCGTTATTTCTCTTAAAGAGACAGACTTGAAGTGTGGTATGTGAACGCATCAGTGTCTCTACAATATTGTGGGTACTTTCAGGTCATAAACTTGGTCTTAAACGTCTTTGCACCCCAGAATATCTACTACCATGTATTGTATAATAAAAACTTAAATAATGTGACATTGATGTGAAAGTGTCCCATTAGGCAGGACTTATGAGCCCCTATTCTGTTGCCATGGGCAACCTAACTCTTCAGTAAACAGCCACGGAATCATGTGTCCACAGACACATTAATATAAAGAATCAGATATGAGCTTCTCGCCAGTGTAATTCTGTAAAGAAATTCTGAACAGAACAGAAACTAGAGAAATTGGCTGTTGGTGTTTGCAGCTGGCAAAGTTTGAGAAGGAAAGGATACTGAGTGTCAGCAAATCCCTAAAATGCTTTGTTTATTTGTTTAGATATTCAAAGTGAGCCATTTGCCAAGTTTGCAGGCCCAAGTATAAGACTGAGACACAAACGAGTGTTTCTTCTCAGCCAATAATAGCTTCTAATACCATCTGGAAACCTACACCAGTCAAGAGAGAAACAAATATGCCTTTTTTTCCTTTCCTTTTAAGACCTCAAAGCTTGTAAATCTGGGATCTGTTGGGTAGGGAGAAGGGCCTTCCCAAAATGGGGACCCTCCATAAAACTCAAGCCCCCTCCCCTGCAACCAAGACTTCAGATCATAGGGACAATGAGAGATCATGTTTATTCTTATCTCAGTGGCTCAGGAACAAAATAAAAAGTTGCTGCTATCTCTGTTCACATTGAAAGAACTCTCCTGCGATCCAATCTAGCATTCAGTTCAACCCTGTAAATTACTATGATATTTTTATTGATACCGTGAAAACATCCCCTCGCTTCTCTGTTGTCACAAAAAGCATGTTGTTAAAACACTTAAAATGCCTTGGAACACTTTAAAAGTGCTTTTTACAAAAGAGACATGAAATTAATGGTTCATCTCAGTCAACACATCCCGCACGATGCTTTCTTCCCCCTCCCTCAAAGCCACAGAATAAAACAGAGTGGGTCCAAACAAGACCTCTGAACATTTCTCTGATGGTAATAACATCTGGGTAGTGAGGAATGGAAATCAGTGCTGCAATCTCCTCTCGTGCCCGAATGTACACATGAGTAGCATTAAGCTAGTTTTATCTTCAGATTTCACTTTTCACTGAAGTTTTAATTACCAACCTTTACTATGTCACTCCTGTGAGGGGGTTTGGTAGTTAGTTCACCCCGCCTTGCCTTGTTTCCCATGTCCTTCTCTTGACGGGCTCCAGTCTACTGTTCCCCCTGCCTCCTCTTTTCATGCCCCAGTTCAAAAAGCTTCAGACCCAGTGTGAGTGCTCGCCACTCCATCAACTTCATTTTTTTGAACCCTGTATTTTTCTAACCACACAGCAGTTTCTAGCCATCAGGCACATAATCTTCGTTGCACATTAGCCTGGAAATGGTCTTTCCTCCTTTTTGGTTATCTTATCCACAACATGTGCAAATATTACCTCATTCATCCTTGAGTTGGTTCCAGAGATTAACCCCAAAACTGTCATGATAAATGTACAATTTAAAAAATAGTCAGTTTCCTCAAACTATTTTGTCAGTCGTTTTAAATTTCATCCCCTGTTATGACGTGGCTACTAGAACTTGTCATCTTTTGTACTGTTTCTTTTCCAAATATTGGAGCCAAAAATGATGTCATATGTTCTAGTAGCACAGCACTTATCTAAAGGAAAAAGCTTACCCAGGGCTTTTAATAATGTTTTTATTTGTTATAATAACACACAGAGCACAAGTTGGAAAACATATTTTTAAGGGAAACCAATGAAACAGGCTTTAACCTTTAACCATGAACAGGCCTCCTTAAAAATTTCAAAAGAAAGACAAATTCTATTCCTCAGACAAATTAAGCATTGATTCACAGAGGGTTACTTTCATCAACATTCAATACTTGCAAAATCATTCCATGTATTAGTCAAGTTTGTCACTTTGTTATAAGCATTGTGCATGTGTTATGGAAAAATGTCAAAAAGTAAAAGACTTTTGTGCCTATTCAAAGAAATGTAATATTTAATCTTTTTTTAAAAAGGAAAATAAAACAATACTAAGATTCTCCTATTTTCCAATTAACACCGGTGGCATCATATTTAAGTGACAAAAAAGAAGATGATGTCATGGGAAATGTAATGGATTTGGAAACAGAAGACCAAGGCATGGACCTAGTAAAATGATTCTGGGCAAATCTGTTACTTTTCCTTATTTGTTAGAGATAATCTGTTGCATCTTAAAGTATTAATACTTGAGGACCACCAAATAATTCTTTAAAATGCTTTGAAATCATAAAATACTGTACACATATAGGGTATCATCTCTGCCAATTTTTAGTACTCACTCTTAATTTTTAAAGTTATGAGGCTCTGCACTCTGTACTCCATTTGCACATTGAGCATCATTCTCTCCCAGCATTGACACATTATATCTGTATGGTTGTTCTTCCTACTAGCCTGCAAGCTTCTGCAATTCAATCCATTTTTGTATCTCCAGAGCCTAGGACAGTCCTGGTATTATATGTCTGTCAAATGCTTTACTTGCTAAATGGTTACTGATATAGGGTCCCCAATTTTTTATTAAATCATTTTTCATTTTCCCTTAAAGACCAAAGCTCTTGTCTTTGCTTCATTACTATACTATCTACATAGCATAATGTTAATTTTTGTTCTGCCTCCCAAACCTGCCTCTACTGTTACTTGTCCATGGAATTTTCACTGGGGCTAAGAAAAGAGAATCAGTACCGTAACTGAAGAAGCCACTACAAGCAAGAAATTTCTTTGAAGTCTCAGGAATTAGTTTTTGAAATTAATGCAAATTTTTAATGGAAATCAATAATATACTTGAATTTATCTAAATAAAAATAATAATGTTCTCCTAAGTATTTGAGTATAATTTGTGCTCCAGAAAAAAATGGGCCATACTTGCCGATATTTGTGCCATATTTGTCCTGTTCAAAGATCCAGTAGTTCTCAATATTAGTTGTACAAAGGCACAGAAAAAAAAATCTACATTAAGAGTTTTATTCTATTCTATTTGTCATAGATGTTGTATAAAAAAGAAAAAAAAAGAGCTTTATTAATGTATTAAAATTAAGGAGGAAATTTGACCTCACAAGTAAATGTAATTTAACTATATATCATGAGCATATAATTACCACCACATAAATTAACTAAAATGTCCAGAAAACATCCTCATCTGTCTGGATATTAAACAACATAATATATAGTAGAGTAAGTTGATTTTTATTGTAAATCATCCAGAGAGGTTCTTGTTGGTTTTTTTTTTTTTAATACAGAGTCCAATTCCGCTTTACATTCTTATTTAGAGATGATTCTTATTTAGAGATGATTCCTCCTAAGAAAGACAGTTGGTAACACAAACCTTGTGGTGCCCATGAATTTAGAAAATAATGGAAACGAGCAGAAGCCATATTGGCAATGTGTACATTTGTGTTCACAAAATACAAGAGTAGCTCCAACTATGTATTTCATTATGTTTGATCACTATAATCCCTCCAAGTTGATAGGAAGCCCCATAATATGAAAATATTGTATCTACACAGGTGATTGTTGACATTTTATTTTTGTAAGACAAACATTAAGAGGCTGGGATATGTTGCCTTTTCTCTTTAACCTACTGCTGTAGGAACAGCATGATGCTTTCTGCTCAGATTCCGATCTGTAGCCTCTTATCTTCTAAATAGTTAGGTCCAAAGATATTCAGTTAGAACTAGAGAGTATGGATTTTTACTTCCTGCCAAGCATTCAATTCTCATACACTCTTGTGACCTTATGGAAATAGGAACCATGAAAATATTTTCTGGCTTGAGGGTTAATCTATAGTTCAATTTCTCCAACACTCCTCCAAAGACCAGATGGGATTCTAAAATGAACTAGGTTCTAACTACAAAGCACCCTCATGGCCGGAGGCAAGAGAAGGCATTACAAATATGTGTGCTATGTGGAAGTCCCAGCGGGATTTCCACAAAGAGCCTGTCTGAAGGTGCATGTCCACTCTGGGAAGCGAGCCACTCTGTGATTCTCAATCCTCTCTGAGCGCTGACCTTGCAGCATGGGTAGGGAGGCCAATTCGAACCATGTGTACAGGCTGCACCCAGGGCAGGCTGCAGTGCCCTGGCTGTGCTGCCTTATGGTTCTGGTCCCAGGGCATTCCCAGCTCCATGCTTGCAGAACACACTCTCCAAAGGCGTTGACTTGGCCTTCTAGCAAAATCATCCTTGTCGTGATGGGGAAAATATGAGCATTGGCATCACTCAGTCCTGGATTGAATTCTGGCTCTACCATTTCCCAACCATGACTTTGGGCAAGTTACTGAATCTCTGGGCCTCGAGTATTCTCATATCTGCAAGGGGATAATTATGCCTATCTTGCAGGATATTACAAATATTGAGTAAGACAGTAGAGCAGGATAGAGAAGCAGTAGTTCTCTATAGTAGAGAAGCGATAGTAAAAAGCAAATCTACTGCAATAGTTGAGTTATACATTCTGTCAGCTTCAGTTTCGTCATCTGTAAAATGGAAACAACAAAATACCTAATAGCATCCTTGTGAGGATACAGTGAGTTAGTGTATGTAAAAAGCTTCAGCCAGAGTTTGACAAATGTTTATATTATTGGATAATGCACATAAAATATTTAGCAGAACGCTATGCTAAAGTAGAAGCTCAGAAATGACAATGTTATTATGCCTTTATTTTCTGCCTAAACATATCATGAAGAGAAAACTGTAATGTTTATTTCCATTGTCCTACAAATTAGGAATGTTGAGTATCCTTAAAACCACCTGTTTTAAAATGCCTCAAAACTTCTTACATCATGTCCAGATTGTCTCTACCAAACTCAGTCTGTTTCAATTCCCCCAATTTTCTGAGAATATGAAGCACAGGCTAAATTAAACTGATTCAGTGAAAGCTAAAGAAAATATACAAAGAGAGAGTATCAGTCCAGGATCAAAGATTTATAACAGAAAAATTTGGCAATCTCTACCAAAAATATCCTGGTACTTCTTGAAAAATCTCAATAAGGAAAAAAATGTTTTTCTAGTCACCAAATGAAAGATTTGTATAGCATTTTACTCAAAAATTGGAATTTTTATCCTGCAGCCAGGATACATTAAAGAAGAGAAAGCCCAATTGTACACACTACCATGAAAATGATTCCAGGTGCAACGAACCCTCAAGATTTATATAACTCAGCTCTTAATTTATTTCCTTTAATCCGCAAGATTTTTCCCAGCTTCTCAATTGCCAGCCACATGTTTCTCGATAAAGACCGTGGTGGCATCAAACTCCCAAATGAGATGCTGTGAGTGTCCTTCCTGAGAGGCCAACATAAAGTGTTAGTGTTTTTAATAATCATTTCTTTTGTGATATTTCCATGGAACAAAAAATAAGTGTCTAATGCCAAAACCTTGGTCTTCGGGCACAAAACTGCTTAATGTCCACATAGTTACTAGAAAGCTGGATTTTCAAACTTGGTGTTAATTTCATTCCCTGTATTTCAGAACATAGTAAGGAGCAGCCCTGGCATTGATGAGCAGCTACCTCATGGGTGTGACGCATCAAGCATGGGGAGATGGCACCTAATTAAAACGAAAATCCATTGCAATCTCAATATAGAAGCCTCTTTGAAAAAATAAAATACCCAATGAGCAATAGGCTCTTTTTATCTCTGTAATGAAGGAAAACAATATGAATCTGTGTAGATAACCATAAAGAAAAGGTCTATAATATAAAAAGTTTCAGTGAACAAAATGCAAACTCAGTTATTAGAAATCAAACTTTTAATAAACAGAAATAAGATTTTTATCTACCAGAATTTCTATTTTTACACCTGCCTGCTTGCACTCTTTTACATTCAGCCACTAAAGTTAAACAGAGATGACTGTACAAACAGATCGAAAAAATCTCTATTGCAATTGTTTTAAATTATATCCATAAAAAATAAACAATGTGAAAGTTCAACCAGATTGACACCATTAAAGCTTTCCTCTTAGAGATATGAGTAAGAATTCATTAGATTGGAAAGGCAATTTGTGAAATTTCTATATGAAAAACAATGATATAAATTTTCCCTTTAGATATTAAACATTAATTTGTAACATCCTCCTTTAAAATAGAAAAATGTATTTTATACCATCTGTTACTACCGAAAATTCCAGAAAAAGCCATTTTGTTACCTTCTTTGTGATGTTTGAGAGCCTTTAGAAATGTAAGCAGTAGTCATTTCTCATGGTGCAATCTGCGCTGAGAATGTATTTTTTAGACTAGACCATCCATATGAGCAACTTTTCACACGCTATGTGTGCAGCATTCATGTCAACATCAGGCAGAACAAACATGGCTTATGAGCAGACAGATCATTTCATGAGCAACATCCATAAAGCTCTGTAGTCTTCATGTATATTAGTGCCTCAGTATTGTCTTTATCCTTGCTACGGCTTAAGTTCTTTTTCTTTCTTTCTTTTTAATATGATCCCCAGCATTTTGATGTCATGTGTTTTGCCTTATGCAGCCATTTGGAGTACAGGTGTGCCACTGTGTTTTTGATGGAGTGTTGCTATCCCAGAGAGGTCCGTCCAAAACACAACCCCACACATGTAATCCAAATCCGAAGATGAGTCAACCATTGTGTCTTTGCTCTGGTACTTAAGAGAATTCTTTAAATACGTAATTCCACAGAATATAGGATTAGTAAAGCACACAATAGTTAAAGAATAATCTTGAACGTTAAAAGACCTCAGTCTTCCCCTAGGAATTTTCAAGGGAATTTTTTTTTTAATTCTAGTGCATCCTACTAGAGTTACAATCAATGTTGTCATAGTGCAGAAGTCTTACCTTAGTGAATAAACCGTCTTACTCATGCCTTATACCACCTCTAAAATGGGACCATTCCACAATACTGGTTGATTGATTTTCCAGGTCAGAACAAGAAGCTTACAAGAATTTCTTGCAATGAAAATATTCCCTAAAGTGTAGGTCAAGATTCTATCGATCCTGACAGATACACAACAAAATTCTGATTTCTTTGAAAATGTTTTAGTTTCTTATCACATGAAGAAAATGACCACTTTCAAAAAGTTAGCAGCAACAAAGGGAACAGCCTGGTTTTTAGGCTTAATCTGGGTATTATTTTCAAGACACACTTTAGCGAGAGTCTTTGAGGGCTCAGTCAGAGACGGGTCTCTGTCAGTGTTTATTTCTTAAATTGACACAGTTAAAAGGTGATTAGTGGAAAAGATGCTGAAAGAAAGGGTATAAATGGAAGGACAGGTGTCATATTCTTTGTGTTCTCATTTAGAGCTTGCACAGCCAATTCCATGATAGCAAGTTTGGCACTATGTGGGTGGCTGCCTGACTTCAAATGCTCAGCTGCTCTGGCTCCCGGGGCACTGACAGACTGTCTCCTCCACTTCGAAATCTTCAGATGAAGAGTCTGTGACCCTTTAAACAAAAAAAGCCTGAGCACCAGCTGGTGATTTAAAAAGTGCTATCTAAAGATACAAGAACTTTATGAAGAGTATCTGTACTTCACTCCATCGTATGCAGTCAGTTCCTTCTGTTATTCTTCTTGTTAGGAACCACCTTCCAGTCTATATCCTTTAATAGAAGTATACTCACAGACTGATAGAAGTTTAAAGCTGGGAGGAGCTTATAAACCATCTACCCCAAACTTCTTAGAAAATAAAAAAGTGAAAACACTTTCTTTGTAAACTGAAAAATTCTCCCTAAAAGTAGTATATTTTATTTTGTAGATGGGGACACCAATGATCAGAAAATTATGGCTTTTCTTTTATACTTTGGGTTGATAGATAACTGCATAATCAATTTTAACACTTCCATGCAAGGTTTTAATTACAAAGTTCACGTAATGTTTAGAATTAGTTCACGAATTCCATGACTTCTATTGCGAATGTATATTTTGAACTAGGAATTCAGGACTTCTTAGTGCACACAGCCTATAGTACAAGCAACACATGATTATGTTATACTTCAGACAAAGATGTTGTCAACCACAGCTAGAACACTTCACAAAATCTATCCTAATGGAAGAGGAAGTTAGCCACCAATATCATGTATTTTACAAAACGGATGCATTTTTGTCAAAGTGTTTTCTTTGGGTAAAAGTGAGAGTTTGATATAAAATGTTGTATGATATTTTAATACCAGAACTTTCCCAATGCCTTTGCCTAACAGTATCTGCGATCCAAAAAGCAGAAAGGCATAGGTGGCTGCCCAGCGTTGGGGGGGAGGGGTGCTGTCGGAGTTCCATGCCCAACTCCAAGGATCCCTAAACTGACTACAGTGGTACTGAGAGACAAGTGCCAACACCCTTTAACACGTGGTATCACACAGGGGGGCACAGGAAAGAGACAAAACTGCCAAACTAGGTTTGGCATCTCTGCCTCTACACCTTGGGCTTATCCGCAGTGCTCTCAGGTTTGCAGGAATGTAGGTGACACAATTGTTCATTTACTTCTGGAAGCCCATGGCATTTTCAACCACAGAACCTGGGACTGTGCATGAAAAGCCAGCGTGTACATGGGGCACAGCTCACAGAGGGATGGCTAGCAAGTGGAGTCTGGTGGAGTCTCAGGACCTGCTGGGATGTCGACTGAGCCCCCGTACTGTCTCACTCCTCCTCTTCCATTCCCAGAATGTTTCCCACCCTCTGCACAGACTGTAGATTCCCTGGCCCGGGCACACTCCAGCTCCTCTACTAAAACCCTCTCCAGGTCTGCCACAGCACCTCTCAGCTGTCACAACATGATGACATGACACGTTAAAGAAGAATGGGGTTAATTAGTGATCAGGGGTAGATAAGTGAAGAGAGAAGTTGAGAAACTCAGAAAGAAAAGAGGAAGGAAGTTTAACAGGGTTGATTTTACTCATACCTAAAAAACAAATGAAATGTCCTACTATAATTTGAATCTTTGTAGTTCCTCTACAGTTTTAACCATGGACATTGGCAATATTCGGAGGAAATGGATCAGAGTTTGGAGTGATTTTTCAAGTTATCAAATGAATGTGGCATGTAAGACAATCCTACGATTTTAAACAGTGAAACTGGACTATAGGGTACTTCAGTGACTTCCAAGGCACTGAGGATGCCAGATGTCCACTATCTTGTATTTCAGTGCCCAGCCCCCTTTTATTTGTTTTCTTTTACAATGTGGTAATGCTGGGGATGCATTGATGACAACTGTCAGCACATCAGCCATCCCCACCTTCCTGGTTACACTCTGCCTGGCAATTGCCAGGCTAAAATCCGGCAAACAGAACCCAGGAAATCAAGTGGCAGACCGGGGATAGACCTTACTTCTTAACTCTATCTTGTGGACAGAACTTTTACCCACCCTCTCACTCTCATGATTCTCTTTCATTTTATTTTATTTCCCCTTTTTGTTCTTATAATTCACACTTGAGCTGTTGTTTCTCTTCCATTTTAACAACTGAGGGGAAAGGCTGCATTGCATTACTTCAGCATCACATTGAGAAATTTAAAGCAAATATCCATTTTTATAACAAATTTTGTTCCATTTTACCTTCTAAGCCCATAAGGAGGATGAAAACTGGTTAATAGAGAGCCTGGACATTACTAGAGAGTGAATATCTCTCCCAGTGTGGTGCTTAGGATAAACATACATTCACATACTGTTTATTATACTTCAAAAATTTTCTAAAAAGTTTAGCGTGGGGAAAATTTTTCTAGCTGTATTTAGAGAGTGACCTGAGATGTGGGAAAGTTGTCTATTGCTTATGTTATTTTTTTCACCCACTTTTGAATTCTTTGAGGCTCCATTTCCCCGGAGTTCAGCAGAGATTGCCACCCACCTTGGCTCTTCCTGCCTCTGCTCCAACAGAACCTCTTTGTTGTTTTATCTAATCAGATTCAGAGGCCCTGCTATGGTTGGCCTGCTTGGATTTTTCAAGGAGGTTATATTTCTTATTTCCCAGGCTTCAGAAGAACTAAAAATAACTGGGTGAAAATCTGAAAGGCAAAGCTGCTCTATCTGCCAGCATTATAAGGAGATAGGATCAAGTTCAACCAAAAGAGAGTATATATCTGTTCTTCCGTGACAAAGCAAATTGTACCTGATACCAGTGTGGTAGCTAGAGCCTCTGGTTTGTTTATGTCTATATTTAATACACTTATTTTTTCTGATTTGTCTATTAAAAATATCCATACTAGCACCTAGTCTTTTGTGATGATCCTAAAAATGAAACTGCCCTTAAGTCATGTTGGACATCACCTTTGGGTACCTCATACTTTTTTTTAAATAATACATTTTAAATACCACCAACAGAATATGTTCCATCTGAATGGCCACTATCATGATTTGTGTACATAAGGCCACTTTTTACGTTTTAGTCTCATGCTAATTTTTTACCATTCAATGTAGAATCTCATCCAGAAACTTGAATAGTATGTGGCCCAAGACTCACTGTGAAGGATTTGCTAATCAAGTCAAGTAGTCTTTTAATGAGGTTTTGCTGGCAGAAATATCCATCTCCATGTTTTCTAAAGACGGATTATGCCCATGAAACATGGGTGAGGGAACATCTGTCATACATGAAAGATTTTGCTTTTTCATGTTTTATTTTTTAGAGCCATAAAAAATTAAGAGACTAAGTCAGGGGAAAAAGTTCAAAAAAGGAGTTTGTGTCATTAACTTTGCTGCTAGGGCGTCAGAGGGCATATAGGATTTCAGTTCTGAACTTACAAATATGTGAAACTGGAGATAATGAAAATAAATATTTAGTCATATTCCTAGTTGTCTTTTTGTAGAGGTTAACAGTTTCATACTGGAATTAAAGGCAAACAAACAGTGGTGAATTAAGAACTTTGTTCAAACTGCTTTCTTTGTCGTGTTCACAGTGATAATCCTGTCTTACAAAACCAAGCGATAAAAAAAGGTAAAAGACTCTCCAGGATAATACTAAAAAGTGCCATTGTTATTGGAAAGCATTTACACGCAACATGGAAATTTTAATGATAATTAAGTCATCTTAAAAATATAAATAGCTAACTTCAATCACCAGATTTGCCAAACTGCTTCCAATACAGTATCTGAACTAAGTCCCAATCAATGAGTCAGAATAATAAAATTGACTTCTTAAGTGGAAGGTGGGAGAGCAATGAGTTGGACTGTCAGCGCACAAGAACAGGGATCACAAAATCACTGGTAGAGATTCTGTGTTCTCTATGTGGTTTTGCAAACATTTTTCCCAGTTCTGACCATTTTTAAGCTCCATTAGGGAAAGGATGATCTCAATTCATAGCTCTCCTCCAGAGCCTATAAGTTACTGGCACATAATAGGTGCTCACAAAATATTTAAAGAAATGAATGTATGAACAGCCTGAGTAGAGATGGTATCATTTCCAGTGATATTTTAAGTGAGGAAAGTGAGAAATACAAAACTTTTTGTTAGCATTGATAAAATTTTACTTTCCCTCTCATTGTAAAATATTTTCCCAATCTAAAACTTTGTAAACAATGAAATAGAAAAATTAAGCTGTTATCTGCAAAACTGAAACCCTCTGTTACTGAATAGTTATTCAAGGCAACATTTTGTTTGAGAAAAAAGATGAACAGATTAGTAAGGAGCAGGAAATCTCTTAGAGGAATGTTCTGTGTCTGATATAAAGTGGGATAAAGAGAAGAGCATATGGTACAAATAGGCCACAAATAACTGACAAAATTTCAAAAATAAAAATGGTTGACATCTCCATTATTTTGCCTTGTTCAATAGCCCTAGTGCATATTTTCATTCCAAAGGGCTTGTGTTGCTGAAAAATACTTTTAAAGCATAAAAGTTTGTTCCAACCATGTTAGGTGTTTGGGAACAAAAGGCACAAATGCTTTTGCAAAATATTTCCATAGGTCCACCCTTGCTCACAGATTGACAGTTGGGATTATTCTCAAAATATTTTATGCAGTTCAAGTCATTTCAAAATGGGATCTTGCCACACAAAATTTTTAAATGCTTTATTTCCATGTTAAAAAGATGAAATAGTTCCTCAAATGTATTAAATGATTTTACATATTCAAAATTTCTCTTCTGTGTATATATACATAATTCTTCTATAATATATATGTAAACATATACAGAAGTAGTAGATTTTGAATAAAAAGATGACAAAGAGGAAAAAGTAGAAGTTCACTTCAGAAAGCATATGCTAAGTAGACCCATTTGAAATATCTAGGAAAACATATCAGACCCATTTTCTTAATTATTTTCCAAGCAAGTACATTAGCAACATTGTCTTGTATCTTAACAATCCTAAGAGATAAGTATTATAGTTATTTCTACATTACTAATAATAAAATTAATGTTTAATGAGGTAAAGCAACTTAATACCCAAGCCACTTAGCTGTAAATAAGATTTTGACCTTGTTCTGGTGACAAAGACATGGTTATTTCCACAACAGTCCAGTCATTTTTAAGCTTTGTTCCATGTGTAGTAGGGCATTTTGGCACAGATACTAATGGCTTAGATATCACTTGTATCCACTTCCTCCACAAACACACACAAACACACTTTCACAAACATATCTGTTTGACACCATTTATTTCCTTTTGTTTTACATGAGAGTGAGGGACAGAAAAAGTATAGATGGAGAGGATGAATGGTATCCTTTCCATTAGTAGACTGGATTTATCTAAAAGGCAAAGGCTATAGGCCAATGGAAATACTTAAATGTGCTTTGAGGAAAGTATAACATGGGAGAGAAGGCACTTATGCCTACCTGTCTTGGGCATCCATCACTGTTCTGGCATCCAAGGTTAGGGAGCTTTGATGTACCCTGAGACAGTACCTTTGGTCTGGATGTTGGTGTTTTCCTGATGGGCAGTGACAGCTGTGTACATGCTTCCTATGGCTTTGCAAGCAGCTACCAGAGACAAAGCAAAGCCAGGGCAGCAGAGGAGGAACAAGGCAGTGCCATTGGTGAGCATAGGTAAGGAATGTGGGGACAATTTGGAGGGAGGTTGTGTGGATCTACTAGATAGATAGATGATAGATAGATAGGTAGGTAGGTAGGTAGGTAGGTAGATAGATAGATAGATAGATAGATAGATAGATAGATAGATAGATAGATAGATATGTATATTACACTTAGAGCCTTAGGGTTCTCAGGAGGCTGTTTTGGGAATTGAGGAGGAGGCTTAGCAGGTGTATTCTGAACTTCTGTGACTGTTTCCACTAGATCCTCTCTATTTTCAAATGTTTTATAAATTCAGAATCCATGCATTATGTCATTTGAAAAATATTCTCCTGCCAAAAAAATGTAAATTATAAAACTAAACCATGACACCTCTCTTTTTCCAATTAAAATTGAATTTGAATACCCTTTAACAAGTTATTCAACAAAATAACTAGTAATGGATAAAGGAAGTTTTGGTGTAGCTTTGAGAGAGGTTGTTGTTGATAGTTTCATGGATTTTTTTAGCCAATTATTGATCTACAACTCTCAAAGATGCTTCATCTACTCCAACCATCTAAAAGGCAGTGCACAGTTTTTCATCCATGACTTATGTGCTCAAATTCAGATCTGCTTATGCACTTCCCTACTAGACATCTCCAATACACCTAAAATTCAATAATAT
Source organism: Microcebus murinus (assembly GCF_040939455.1). Lineage (NCBI taxonomy): Eukaryota > Metazoa > Chordata > Mammalia > Primates > Cheirogaleidae > Microcebus > Microcebus murinus. The sequence continues at coordinate 70,164,527 of NC_134108.1, forward strand.
AATGTATCAAAAATCTCTTTGGCTTATTTGGTCAATGGCCCCCTCCATCCATTCATCCAAGCTACAAAGCTCAATGTTATCATCAACTTCTCCCTCTACACCACCCATAGGTCACCATACCAATGCATTTTGCTTCTGAACAATCTCTCATATCCTCTTTCTCTCTCTCTCAGCCTCACTGTCCCTTCCTTTTAAAGGCTCTCATTATCTCTCGCCTGATCATAGTCGCCTACCTGGACTCCTTGTTGTCATTTCTCTCCTACTTACCAATCTCAACACACACAACAGAATTATTTTTTAAATACAGATATGATCATATCATCCCTCTATTTTTTTTAATCCTTCAGTATGAAAAAAATATTTATCATGGCATATAAAACCCTTCACACTCTACCCTAACTTTTCCAACTGAAACATGAACATCTGTTGACCTAGACAGGCTTGTTAATTGAAAGAAGTATAGCTAAAAAAGCAGGATAGGATATGTTGATTAGCTCACAGAAATCTTGGAAAGGTTGGAAAACAAAACTTATAAAAGGCTTTAAAAAAAAAAAAAGGTTAGGCAGAAAAACCAAAGCCAAAAGCAGACAACAGAACCAAGCCAGTTAAGACCACCGTTACTGCCACAACAAAACAATGCTACTGTGCTTTGGTGCCGCCACCACTGCTCTCTCTGGACACTGGATAAGGCACTGGCCCCCGCCACTACTGCCCCTGGAAACGGCAGTCCCAATGGTACAGTGAACAGCAGAAGAATTCTCTATTTTGTGTGTTTTTTTCCTTCCCTTTCCCCATCAGACTGGCAGAGCCAAAGTTAGATGTTTACTCCCTGCCCATAAAGAAGGTGGTAGGGGTTGCAAAAACAAGAGGCAGACCTTTCAACTTCATGGAGAGAGGCTGATCACAAAAAATGGAATCAGTTTCTGTACAACAGTAACAAAAAAATCAACAGCAATGCAAGCTATGTTTCAGTGTCTCAGGCTGTACAACATTCTCCAAAGAAGACATTCTCCAAAGAAGAGGCTCCCTCTGCCCCTTTCAAATGTTATTCTCAACATTTGTAAAGCTCTCTCCCTCTTTTCTAATAAGGAAGCACCTGTCTCTTCCTGTTCTAATGCTACCTCCTCTGTGAAACACTGGCTGGTACTTTTAGGCAAAGCCGATGCCTCTTTTATGGTGCCAGCACTTTATTGTAGCATTTCTCACAGTGTGTTGTGGTTATGTCATTTCACAATTCTATTTCCATCTCAACAGTAAGTTCCTCTCAACAGGAACTGTATCTTCTATCTCTGTACCTTCAGAGCCAAGCATGGTACCTGGAACAAAATGTGTTGTCAATAAAGTTGTTGAATAATTTTTGTGGCTCTCCTTGGAAGAATGTGTTGGCATCTACGGCTGACCCTAGAACACACTGGCCTCTATTGTCGGCACAGAGGCACCATCTTCCTCTTGTCCGGTGACAAAAACTGATAACTCCAGAACTTTACAAGACAATTGCAAGCCTGATGGCACTCCTGGCATGAACATTGGCCAGAAGCCTCAAAATCAGCTCCTCTCAACTCCATTCTCTGTTTTGAATTTCATTCTGGTGTGGTCTTTGGCATACTGCTACAGTTGCATCTCTACCAGAGTGTATGTACAATTGTGTTATTACCTAAACTAACTATGAGCTGGGTAGCACAGCACTCTTGTGAAAAGTTTTCCATTGTTTCCACAGATGAAGGTTAAAGCAATTTCAAGTCTACTCAAATCCTGTTGGATAATATTCATACACACTTAAATTAATATTGCCCTCTTGGTGCTACAAAGACAGTGAAAAAGCCCATTGTCTCTAACTATTTTTCACAGATTGCAAATGAGATAAAATTATTTAAACTCTTTAATATTGCATAATATGTCATTGTAACAATATAAAGATGTGATCGTTTTCAGCATGTATTATGGTTATTAAATTTCTAAAGAAAATAAATTATATGCAAAGTATTGAATTTTTGATCAATAATATAAGATAACATATAATTTATATGGTTAATAATAACTGAGAGGTAACCAAAAGCATCTGTGAGTAATGTTCATTGGCTTTAGGAGTGAACCTTTTAAAGTAATATAGATTCTTCAATAAACACAATTGTCAGTTGTCAGCTGGATGCCTCTTAGAGACACAGAGAACTATTATTCCTTAGACATTTGAGAGATAAGGGGCATGGTAAATATTCCACCAACATGAACCAAACTTGTTAAAAGGAAATTAAACTGGAACAGCTAACATTGGAAAGAGGAATGATACAATAGTTGAAATGGGGAAATTGTGTGAGAAATAATCATGCATGAATTCAGAGGGAAATGTAATTGTTCTATTGTTGTAAGAGTCAGTGATATATTGTTTTTACACACACTTAAATTCATTACGTCATTGCCCCAGTCACAGCTCTCACCAGTGTGCCTGGGCAGCTTTAGTACTCCTCAGGAAGTTATTGACAAAAGTGTTTAACCTGGGTTTTTGAAAAACTTTAAATTCTATATAGTCTTGCTTGAGTTCTGTCGTGATGTATTCTGCCAGTACAGAAGTGAACAGTATTTTTGTGAAACTGTTAAAGCGTATTATTTTCGTAAGTTCATTAATGATTAATCTAACTCATTTCCCTACTTCTGTCTCTAAATTGCATTCTCATCTTCACCTTGGGCCCCCACATTTGGTCTAGTACACCCCAAAAATCAAATAATACATGAGATTCCAGCCACAGGAAGAAATATTTTGATTCACTATGACCTAGATAAAGAAATAACAACGGAAAGAGGAAATTTTATTACAAATCTCAAACTGCATCTCTGCCATTCCCTATGTTATTATTAATTAGAGCATCATTACTTTGGTCCCCTACACAGCATGAAATCTTTATTGTAAACATAAAATAACTTACTTTATTTCATTTAACGTATAAATGTCCTCATAAGTTTACTGATCATTTCATATTCTGGATTTTTAAATAAAAAACTCTCACATTAGGAACTATCCGTGGAATAGGTGAAAACATGTGAAATGCAACCGTATTGAAAATAACATCTGAGAAAAGTAAAGGCTTCATTGCTTTTTTTCTGACTATAAATGGATTTGGATTTAAAATAGAAATAAAACATAGAAAACTTTAATTTTATCTCCAATAATTTATTTCTTCAAAAATAAATCTCAAGCAAAAATAACAAATTCTAGGCAATGGCAGTGTATACTTTGGTGTTTCATATATTAGTCTTTGTCCTTTCCTTTTATTGTAAACTTCAGAAAAGACTACATGTTTGACACGGATAACTAGAAAATATGATATATAATACTTTAAAGAAAATTTTAAAAAATCAAATATGACTCCTCAACCCAGATAACTTTGATGTATGTCCTGTGCAATTTTTCTACGAGATTATATAAAAATATTTGACAAGGTTTAAATTACAATTCTAAATTTGATAATTGAAATTCTATCATATTCTAAGATTTCAGTCTGTAAAGAAATTTTTAAAAATACTAATTAAAAAAAGGAAAAGGAAATAGCTTTTTGTTATTCAAAAGTTGCCAGAACCAAAAATGCAAAACAAACTCAGATTAGCAGTATATTCTAGTTGTGTTATCCAGACCATAAAAGGCCATTGATCTGAGCCAAAAGTGTACAATTCTCTTCTAATGATCAGATGTGACTATTCTCAGTAGCCTGTTCCCAATTGGTTTTCATTTCATTCTCTGCTAGCCCCTGCCAGCCCTGCATCTCTTCCCATGTGATTCTCCAGGCTGTGGCTCCACCACAGGGAGGGCTGGGAGTTCTCAGACCTCCCAAGTTAATCCTCCATGACGGTAGACATCTCTGGTCGCTGGTCTGCCATATTCCTGGTTTTGAAACAAACCCACTACATGTTTTGGTTCAAACAAAGTATATTCATGATGGTGACATTTCCAAGCTCTATAAAATAAGGTCCACCTCCACAGTTAAACCATAGCTGGGACTCCCTCATGAGAGGTCTTCACTATGAATCAGCCTATTGTCTCTTAGATTTACACAAAAAAAGTGTGTTTTAAACACCCAGGCTTATTCTGCACAACCAAAGAAACAGTCATGAAAGTAAACAGACAACCTACAGAATGGGAGAAAATTTTGCATCCTACTCATCTGATAAGGGGCTGATAACTAGAATATACTTAGAACTCATGAAAATCAGCACAAAAAAATCAAATAACCCTATTAAAAAGTGGGCAAAGGACTTGAACAGAAACTTTTCTAAAGAAGACAGAAGAATGGCCAACAAACATATGAAAAAATGCTCAACATCTCTAATCATCAGGGAAATGCAAATCAAAACCACAATGAGATATCACTTAACTCCAGTGAGAATGGCTTTTATCAAAAAGTCTCCAAACAATAAATGCTGGTGTGGATGCGGAGAGAGAGGAACACTCCTACACTGCTGTTGGGACTGCAAACTAGTTCAACCTCTGTGGAAAGCAATATGGAGATACCTTAAAGCGATACAAGTGAATCTACCATTTGATCCAGCAATCCCATTACTGGGCATCTACCCAAAAGATCCAATGACACTCTACAAAAAAGACACCTGCACTCGAATGTTTATAGCAGCACAATTCATAATTGCAAGGCTGTGGAAATGGCCCAAGTGCTCATCAATCCAAGAATGGATTAATAAAATGTGGTATATGTATACCATGGAATACTATTCAGCTCTAAGAAACAACAGTGATATAGCACATCTTATATTTTCCTGGTTAGAGCTGGAACCCATACTACTAAGTGAAGTATCCCAAGAATGGAAAAACAAGCACCACATATACTCACCAGCAAACTGGTATTAACTGAGCAGCACCTAAGTGGACACACAGGTACTACAGTAATAGGGTATTGGGCAGGGGGAAGGAGGAGGGGTGGGTATATACATACATAATGAGTGAGATGTGCACCATCTGGGGGATGGTCATGCTGGAAACTGAGACTTGTGGGGGGAGGGGGGAAAGGGCATTTATTAAAACCTTAAAATCTGTACCCCCATAATATGCCTTCAGAATTAAGACATACAATGAAAGAATTTTCTCATTGACGCAATATTTCTCCAGATTTAAAAAATCAACTTATTCATCCATTTCCTAGATCCTAGTCTATCTTAGGAGGCAAGAGAACCTGTGGGTTGAGTCTGAGCAACTGCGGAGCTGATGGAGATTTCACAGCTCCCATGTCTTTCATTGTACTACCTTAAGCATTCATCACTGCTATCACTGAAATTAGAGGGCGTAATAATGGATCACCACCTTTCTATTGGAACTATAATTAGCTTTTCCTGGAAATAATGTTCTTGCCCATGCTCAGACCAAAGAATAATCGTTCTACCTAATAAATACACAGGCGTGGATTAGAAGGTGGCAGTGGGTGGAGGTAGAAAATAAAGCATCACCCCCATATGCGCGACATCAATTCAAGATGTACTAACACTCACAAAGGTTTTAAGTTATGACTGAAACTATTAGAAGATAAAATTGGACCAATAGGCAATAATGATTCCAGTAGTTTCGACAACCATACATTGGCGTGATGCAAATGTTAACAACACAACACCCACCCTCAAAGAGTTTATAGTCTGGTAGGGAAAAGGGAGAAAGAGAAAGAGCACATAATAAGTAGATAGACAGATAAATAAATAAATAAAATTGTTAAAAAGTAAATAAAATAACATTTCTACTGGAGATATAAGCAAAGTTAAAAACTGTTGTTTCCAAAACGTGAAAGTATCAGAAGGCCACCAAAGACTTGAGTATGAGCATGAAATAAACCTGAATTGGATTGTTCTTTTGATGTTCTTACAGTTTTCCAAAAGTTAAATGGGTTCCTTCAATAAGGCAGTGGCGTTACAGCACGAATGCTACTCTTAATATTCTTGATTATTAGATGTGGAATAGTGCAGGTGGTAGATTATCCAGGAGATTTTCCTTCCTTTGGCTTTCACTGTTAGAAGCAGCTTGTTGCTCATTAAAACCTCCTGCAGAGGGCAAACGAGGGAGGGGATGGAGCTGAAATTCATTTTGGAACTTGTTAGAAGCATTGGTGAAAGGTTTGGTAGAATTGTAGAAACAGTCCCTATATATTTTCTTTTTTTCTTTCAAAGAACCCTTGTTTTTCATCAATGAGATTTATATGGTGACTAAAAAATGTACATGTGCTTTGACTTTCTGGATTAAGGAGTTCTTCAAAGAAAGACTTCACAAAAAAATCAAATTTTTCTCCCATTTCATATCAAATATCAATTTTTATTTTTCCTGTTAAGATTGATGACACAAGGAAAAACAAAAACAAATGAGTGTAATATTTCTCAACTTAGAGAACACAGTTTTTTGCACATGTAGCAAAACTATTTTTGTGTCTAAATGCCGTGTTTTCAGGTCAAAATTGACAAACCTGAAATATACTAATGCATTGAGCAAGTATGAGCAACGAAAGTCCAAAACTAATTTTTTAAATACCCAAATAATTACTTTAGAATAGTTTTTATTATCAACAAAGGAGCATGAATTGAAATAACAAAATCTCTGGTGAAGACGCTGTCATTGGCCTCCCTCATCCGACACCACACCCCCAAGGTCACTGCAGGTAAAGAGAATGATATTAGGTAGGAGCAGGCTGTACCTACGAGCAGTATGGAGGCTTCCAAAACTTGAGAGCCATTAGAAGATTAGAAAGTAAACCCAGTAAGACAGAACTGCCTTTAAAAATAGGACAGACTTGAAGAGAGGGACAATTGTACGCGGACATTTGTGAAGACTGAGGTTTGACTGTTTAAACAAATAGTCCATAAAAATAAACTATTAACTTAACCACAGAGTTGTGTTTCTATGAGTTTTAAGGCTTTTTCATAGCTGTGATGGCCCCTTCTGGTGTGCCAATAGGCAAATTAAAAATGTATTTTTATACCCTATATTGGAAGAAAGGTGCACACTAATAACAGGTATCAAATTATTGTTCACCACATACACTACAGGATGTGCTTCACAAAGAACAATGCCACAATAGCTAATGTGTATTGAGAATTATTTTGTATGAGGCACCATTAAAAATGTTATGTGTTTTAACCCAGTTAGTCCTCACAACACTATGGTATGGTGTAGACGCTATTACTGTACCTATTGAACCAATGAGGAATTTGGGCTGGGTAGAATCACATTTTAATTTAAACTTTTTGTGTAAGTCAAATATAATTTCTCTCAACCAGGCCCCAGCCTTACAGGGGTCCCTTTTGTCCACTGGTGGTTCCATCGGCTGGACAGAGTTTAGCTGGCCAGACCCACAGTTGAGGAGAGAAAGCACAAGCAGCCCACAGGCACTGGTAGAATTGCACTCCACCTTTAGTGGAGAGGATTTGGGTTGTTCAATGTCAACTCATGTGTTGGAGTATTTTTTATCTCCATGATTTGTCTTTAATTGTGGTAAAATGCACATACAGTAACATAAAATTTACCAGCTTAATCATTTTTAAGTGTACAGTTTAGTGCTAAGTACATTCACATTGCTGTGCAACCAATCTCCAGAAATCTTTTCATCTTGCAAGAGTGAAACTCTACACTCATTAAATAACAACTCCCCGTTCTCCCCTACCCCAGCCCCTGGCAACTACTATTTTACTTTCTGTCTCTATGAATTTGACTATTCTTGGTACCTCATATAAGTGAAATCACAGTATTGTATCTCTTTATGACTCATTTATTTCATGTGCCACAGTATTTTTGAAAACAAAATATGCTAATGCAAGAATATTAACAATCATTTTATAAGGAGGTTTTAAAATTATTATACAGAAAAGAGCAATGACAAGTGATGACTTTGTGTTATAACCCCAAATTATTTTAACTTATTGGGTTCTTGCATGTCTAATAATTTATCTAGAGCAAGAGAAATTTCAAATCAATACATGATACTTATGACTTAGCCAAAATACATATCAAAAATAGATATTTAAAATACAATTTATTATTAATAAGATAATTGATACATTTGAATCATCAGCTCCTGAGATATACAGTTTGTGAGACACATTTTACTATGTTTTATGAAGTATACACTATGTTCACTAAGAAATATACTGCAAGATATCGCTACGTTTTAATTTCATTTATTTCCTTTCTCTTGTTAATAGGTAGAATACTTTGTTGATTATGGACCCCACAAACCCAACTGAAATTAAATATTGTATTTCCAGAACAAGTAGTCAACACTACTTTGATTTTCAATTTTATTCTTAAAATAAAAATTGAGAGCACCAAAGTCAAAGAATAGCCTGATATTCTCACAACCCATCAGATAATTTTATTGTTAAAAATTATTTTTCTTCATTTATAAATGACATTAGGTAGATTGTGACTTTTTTAAAGGCTTTCTAAGAACAGGTTACAGTTCAAATTTTAAACAAATTTATTTTCAACAAAGCTTAAATTTTCTGCTCTACATTGTCCTTTCATGACCTCTGATGGTGAAAGTGTAAACTGACATCACAAATACCAACAGAAATATGCACAAATTCCATTTACCTTACTACTGAGGAACTTTTCCCTTCTTTTTATATTTATTTACTTTGAGAATGTAATAACCTCAATTATTCAACAATACAGAAATAATGTTGGACAATTTCATACTACTTTAAGGTGTTAAAAAAAAAAACCCTTTTATCCACAGCCTGTAAATCTGTAAATATGTTGCACTTTACATAGCAGAATGAACATTTTAGTGATACAGCAGCTTACTACTATGACTACCAGCTCTCAAATATAATTGAATAAAGTTTAGATAAATTGAAGCAATTATTTTAATTTACAAAATCATCACTCTTCCTAAATTCTGTAGGCATAAATAAGGAAGCATAATTGCATATTAAAACCTAAATTATTTCAACTTGTTTATTATTTCAACTTAGCTAATAAGATTATTGTCTAGGCCTGAGTTTCTCCCCAAAAGGCATCTGCATAGGTAATTTATCTGGGAATATGATCCCAAAGAGCAGGAATAGTTAAGGGCGTGTGTGTAAAAATAGGGATCTCTCTTGTGACTATCCAACTGAGGCTTGCCAGGGAATGTTCAAAACACCTTTACTTACCATAGATATTTCTAGCCACCATCAGATCTGCTGGGTCATCCAGCCCAAGCTTCCAGTAAGATTTTACTACTGCCTGGACCTGCTACAGACCGTTTTATTGCTCTGGATAACATTGAAGTCCAATAAATGGGTTGATACAGTACTCTGAAATATAGAATTATGCTGCCTCTAAAAAGACCCATCAATCACCACATGCCTCTTTCTTAGGTGGTAAGTTCAATGTGTAACAATTTTTTCATCTTTATCTTTTTTAATCATCTAAAACTTCACCAATGTGGCAGTACCCTAAAATTGTGTGGTATTTATCTCCACCATGCTCTGATGTGCATGTGCCTAATTAGGACATCTAGAATAATTTCCCCTTCTTATCAAGTTTAACCAGTACGATGCCATCAATATAGTAGACTGTCATTGTGTTCCCTGAAATGTCAAGGCAATCAAGTTTCCTTCAAAGTACATTGGGATCAAGTGCAGGAGAGTTAATACAGCCATGGGGGGAAACAGTGACATGAGCTGTTGTCCTACCCAGGTGCATGCTAACTGCTTTCGATGCCTTTCCAAAGAGGATTTAAAAGACCATATTTGCACTACTAAGTGCTATAAACTATATTGATCTCTTCCAGTTAAGAAAACATATCTAACATCCCAGCTGCAATTTGTGTTAGCACTTGTTTATGTTTACTATAGTCAAGCCATTGTCATCTAAGTTCCATCTATTTTTTGCATGATCCAAGTAGATTTAAAAAGGATATGCAGGGCTTCACTATCCCTACATCCTTTGTGGTGCTAGTCTCTGCCATTCCTCTCAGGAAGTGGTATTGTTTCTGATTTACCCACTTGGATGGGGGCGGGGTGTGTTCAGAGACCTCTACTTAGCCCTTCCTACAATAATGGCTCTACAGATCCAGGAACCAACATAAAAGTTCTTCCAGTTACGAAGTATAGTTAAAAATTTTATATATCCCAATTATTTATTTTGGGACTGGGGAAACAATCACAGGGGGGCCATAGACCCATTGTAACCTCTGTGAGACATACTAGGACTAGAACTCTGATTTTTTACCTGTCCTCCATAGGCTTCCACTCTAACTAGAGACCATAGTAGTTTTTCTGGTCCTCTGGTATTAGTGTTAGCTTCTACTCCTTATTCAACATTTGTCAAAAACTCCAAATATTCTTTCCTCAGTGAAATGTTACCCTGGTAAATGGTCACAGGCCCCTTTGTGGAAAGACAGGTTCACAAAAGACAGAGTGTTTATAATTATTTTTGTGACAATGCAGGGTCCTTCTTTAAGGGCACCCATCCTCTTTTTTAATTAATAAGATCTGTGTCCACCACACCTTTCACCTCTCACAAAAATCAACTAACGCTGGATAACAGACTTAAACCTAAGGTATGAAACTATTAGAATTCTAGAGGAAAATGTTGGAAACACTCTCCTAGACATCAGCCTAGGCAAAGAGTTTATGATGAAGTCCCCAAAGGCAATCACAGCAGCCACAAAAATAAATAAATGGGACATGATCAAACTACAAAGCTTCTGCACAGCCAAAGAAATACTCATGAAAGTAAACAGACAACCTACAGAATGGGAGAAAATTTTTGCATCCTACTCATCCGATAAGGGACTGATAACTAGAATATACTTAGAACTCACGAAAATCAGGAAGAAAAAATCAAATAACCCTATTAAAAAGTGGGCAAAGGACTTGAACAGAAACTTTTCTAAAGAAGACAGAAGAATGGCCAACAAACATATGAAAAAATGCTCAACATCTCTAATCATCAGGGAAATGCAAATCAAAACCACAATGAGATATCACTTAACTCCAGTGAGAATGGCTTTTATCAAAAAGTCTCTAACAAATGCTGGCATGGATGTGGAGAGAGAGGAACATTCCTACACTGCTGTTGGGACTGCAAACTAGTTCAACCTCTGTGGAAAGCAATATGGAGATACCTTAAAGTGATACAATTGAATCTACCATTTGATCCAGCAATCCCATTACTGGGCATCTACCCAAAAGATCCAATGACACTCTACAAAAAAGACACCTGCACTCGAATGTTTATAGCAGCACAATTCATAATTGCAAGGCTATGGAAACAGCCCAAGTGCCCATCAATCCAAGAATGGATTAATAAAATGTGGTATATGTATACCATGGAGTACTATTCAGCTCTAAGAAACAATGGCGATATAGCACATCTTATATTTTCCTGGTTAGAGCTGGAACCCATACTACTAAGTGAAGTATCCCAAGAATGGAAAAACAAGCACCACATATACTCACCAGCAAACTGGTATTAACTGAGCAGCACCTAAGTGGACACACAGGTACTACAGTAACAGGGTATTGGTCAGGGGGGAGAGGTGTGGGTATATACATACATAATGAGTGAGATGTGCACCATCTGGGGGATGGTCATGCTGGAAACTGAGACTTGTGGGGGGAGGGGGGAAAGGGCATTTATTGAAACCTTAAAATCTGTACCCCCATAATATGCCAAAATAAAATTTAAAAAGATCTGGGTCTATGAAATTATATAAATCTAGAAACCAGTTAATCAGTAATTATAACCATCTTGCCCTCTGACAGTTCAGTATCACCACATGGTGATACTTCATAACCCCACGGATACTAGTGAGACTAGTTCCATAGCAGCACCTCTGTGACCAACCCTGATCTGTGGAGGACAGACATCACCAAGCTTCTCAAAGATGCTGATGTCCTTCTCACCAGTGAATTCCTTTTTGCATTACTAAAGGGAATGTCTTCTCTGGGTCTTCTCAGGGAAAATTAAAGTGAGAGGTTCTAGATATCACATAACAAATGCACTCTAACATTTCCATTTCCATGAGCCTTCTCACGTCTTCCTTAATCCTAGGCCACAGCAATTTCAACATTTCTATCTCATTTTTGTGTTGGCCATTATCACATGAAGGCTTCAAGGAAACATCTCAGCAGAATATTAAGACCAACTCCAGGTGTCCTGACTAGGACATTGAGCCCCAAGTCATAGTGCGTGCTTCCATGTCAATAACTTTGTCTCTATACAGCCTTATTTTATTACCCCTACCTGGCAACACTCTCAAAATTCACTCCTACGTGTGTTACCTTGGTTCCTTTCAGTGTATATAATCTAGGACCTGCAATTCCTATAAGCCATTTCCTCTTGGAGAAATAATTATATTTCCATGCTCAGGTGTTTAGAGACCTGACCCACGTACTGGCATGGGGACAATGAATGCTGACAGGGCAGATCTTGAGGAGGACAAGCATTATCATGTGAATTTCCTTCTTCATATGAGGGTCTCCATGTCTTTTCAAGGTCTCCAGGCAAGAGGAGAATATTCTTCTTAGTGAGGAGAAGGGGACTGCCTCTACCATGTAGAGGGCTCAGGAAAATCTTAGAGTTCAAGATTCCTAGACTTATCCACCCAAATGTCCGTATTTTAAGTTCAGGGTTCCACTGTTTTCTACAAGGGCACGGATTCAGTACACCCAAAGAGGTTCAAGCTCAGTGTCCTTTGCAGCTGTTACATTCTTATGATTTGAACCTGGGCCTGATTTTCACCACAGACTCCCTTGCAACTGCAGCTGCAGTAAATGATGATTCCTTCAAATGCTAATAGAGGCTTTTGACTTTTACAATGTGTATTCATTTTGGCCAGCCTGAGTCATTCATTTTGTTTATTTCAAGGCATCCAAAGAAATTAATAAAATTCAGCCACCTTACAATACTAATAATTACCATTGCTACCATACCATTCAAGTTTAACCGTGAGTGTATGCATGAACCCTTCACATTCCACCTGTACTTCTACCCAACCAACCTCATGTGAGAATCTTAGTAATTACATGCCATTGATTATCACCACCCCATTTCCCATCAGCAGTGAGGTCTTCATTTCCATCTTTCTGGTGCATTATTCAGTTCCCAAATCTCATCCTAATGGTCTGCTTTCTAGGGATAATCCTAGTACTATCTATCTTTCCCAGGGTTTTCCTGTATGGAGAACATGAGGCATAGACCTGGATGAAAGTAATTTATTTGGAAATGGGTTGGCAAGTGGTAGAAGTGATGAACAAGAACAGTGATATAAAGGAGGAAAAGGCAATATCAGAATGTGTCATCAAGCCATTGCTGTGAACAACTAGTTCTGAATTATACAGAACATTTTGAGAAGTCTTATGAAATGTGTGTCAATACTGTTCACCCCAGGATCAGAAGGGAGAAGCATTTATTTGTCAGCTTCTCCCCCCATTGATCAAGGGTGGGCCCACAGAGCTTAGGTCCCCTACACTTCCTAGGTGCAAGCGTTGAGTACTGAATGGGTTGGTTCCCTTGAGGATCAGAAATGCCCCAGGGAGCAGAAAGCAAGAGGTTCACATGCAGGCTTAAGGCAGACTCACACCCTTGACTTATACCTGTGTGAAGCTAGTCAAAGCCCGGGTGGAACTGGTACCAGCAGCAGTGGCTAGAGGGCCACAAAGATGAGGCCATGAAGATCTGAATATGACATACAACCAGTCCAATGGAGCATGCAGAAAAATAGAGTATCAAGCATCAGAATCTGAACTAATAAAATATTAATAGCAGAGGTTAGAAAATGACCCTATATATGGTCTAGATGTGCTTAAGTTTACAGATTGTGACTGGATTAAAACTTGTTTCCAGCTAGAAGATATTATATTTATTTATCTTCATTAGAATCTCCTAACACATCAAAAGAGTGCTATTTTTAAATCCAAAACATCTAACTTAGAAAATAATAAATATAATTTCAAATGTTTACTTTGTTAGCATATTTTAATATAGTAAGCCTGAGTTCTAAAAGCTTCATTCAATAAACCAGTGATGTTTCACATGGGTCTGCCAATAAAGCTATTTATAGGCCAACATCCTTAATTTATGAATATTTATTTATAAACCAATACATTTACAGTAATTAGTATACAATATTTGTCAAACTTTAATTTCTTTATTTTGAGATATTAACAAAAATAAATTGGAAAGAAGCTATAATATTTTCTTCTTGCACCCACCTGATCTTGCTCAGACTCACCACCTAAGGTATGTGTATACAACTTTGGAGACTCTAAAAAAAAATAATTTCAGACTAATATTGTTATACTGGCATAGCCTAATAATTTGTTAATAATTAGATGAGTTTAATCCACATTTATATGTGCTAAAATCACATTTGCATATATACAAAGGCAAACATATTAATACTTAACTATTTCTCTAACTTGATGGTAAATTCATATATATATAATATATATTAATATACGTATATAGAAATTATGTGATCACCTGGGTTATGGAGCTATGGTTTAAAACAGCAGTTTTAGACAGCATTCTGAAGTTTTGGGGAGGTCCCTCTGAGGTCAGCAAAAAAGTAAAGGGAAAGGCCTCAAAACCGTCCCTCACCGGCATTCTAACCATAGCATCTCTGCTTTTATCTGTTTTATAGATTTCGCTTCTAAGAGTTTACTAGAAGAAAGAGTTCTGAGCCTAATTATATATTCATAAATTGACATAAAGAAGGCCTGATTTTCAAGAAGCATACTACTACAGATGGGTGGGAAAGCAACCTACTAGGCTATAGAACTGAAATCTCTCATTATTATCTTGTAGCTACACCAAACAAGGGTGAACATTACCTGCGGGCTACAAGGAAGCATTAATTTCACATTACAAATAACAATCAGGTTAGAAAGGCAACAAATCTCTGCAGGGAGTTAGGGGAATTATATGCTCAATCATCACTGTAATGGTACTTTTAGCTCAAGCAGAGGCTAAGAAGCAAAGCCAGCAGAATGCCTTCATAAGATATTAAAAGAACTGGAAAAAATATTTTTTTAAATGAACACATCAAAGATTTTATTCATCTCAGCATTTAAAAAAGAAAACTAATAAAATCATAAGTATTGTTCAAAGAACATTGAGGAGCTAGATATTTGTTTGTTTTTTCTTTTATTTCATCATATTATGGAGGTACAAATATTGTTAGGGTTACAAATATTGCCCCTGCCCTCTCCCTCCCCCCGGTATGTCCAATCCCCTGGTGGTGTGCATCACACACGTTATGGAAGCATACACCCCTTTCCTCCTCCCCACTCCCGCCTGCCCACCACCTGCTAAAAAGTTTTTTTTTTTTTTTTAACATTTTGGTTACATTGTATATCTTTGCCTCTCCCTAAGAAGGGTTAGAGTAATGCCCTTCCCCTCCAAAATGCTCACCACATCCCTAAGATTGGGTCCCCCCCCACACCGAATCTCTGGTGAGCATTGCCACCATTTGAAAACCGTAGTTTAAATCAGTCAGTACCAATTTGATGGTGAGTAGATGAAGAGCCCATTTTCCACGTCTTGTGTCACCTCACTTTGGATAACAGGCTTAAGCTTAATCCAGGATAGCATAAATGGTGCTAGCTCACAGTCATTTGTTAGGATTGAGTAATATTCCATTGTGAGCATATACCACATTTTAATTATCCACTCATGAATTGATGGGCTCTTGGGTTGTTTCCATGACTGTGCAATAGTGAATTGTGCTGCTATAAACGTTCGGGTGCAGATGTCTTTATAATAGAATGTCTTATGCTCTTTTGGGTAGATGCCCAACAATGCTATTGCAGGGTCAAATGGTATTTCTATTTCTAGCTGTTTGAGGTATCTCCAAATTCTTTTCAACAAAGGTTGCACTAATTTGCAGTCCCACCAGCAGTGTAGGAGTGTTCCTGTCTCTCTGCATCCTCACCAGCATTTGTTGTTTTGGGATTTCTTGATATAGGCCATTCTTACTGGGGTTAGGTGGTATCTCATTGTGGTTTTGATTTGCATTTCTCTAATAATTAGAGAAGTTGAGCATTTCTTTATATGTTTGCATGCCATTATTCTGTCTTCTTTGGAGAAGTTTCTTTTCATTTCCGTCGCCCATTTCTTGATGGGATTGTTTGATTTTTTTCTTGTTAATTTTTTTAAGTTCTAGATAGATTCTTGTTATTAAGCCTTTATCAGAGGTGTAGAGAGCAAATATTTTCTCCCACTATGTGGGTTGTCTATTTGCTCTACTGATGGTTTCCTTGGCTCTGCAGAAACTTTTTAATTTGATCAGATCCCATTGTTTATTTTTGATGCTGCGGTGATTGCCTTGGGGGTCTTCCTCAAAAATTCTTTGCCTAGGCCAACGTCTGATAGGGTTTTCCCAATATCTTCTTTTAGGATTCTTAAGGTTTCATGCCTTAAGTTTAAGTCTGTTATCCATCTTGAGTGAATTTTTGTGAGAGGTGAGAGGCAGGATCCTGATTTGCTCTTCTGCATGTAGCTAACCAGTTTTCCCAGCACCATTTATTGATGAGAGATTCTTTTCCCCAATGTATATTTTTGTCAGCTTTAACAAAGATTAGATTGCTGTATACTGATGGTTTCATCTCTGGTATCTCAGATCTATTCCAGATATCTATGTTTCTGTTCTTGTGCCAATACCATGCTGATTTAACTATTATTGCTTTATAGTGCAGCTTGAAGTCAGGAAGACTGATGCCTCCCAGTTTGTTCTTTTTATTTAAGATTGCTTTGGCTATCCGAGGTTTGTTCTGGTTCCATACGAAGTGAAGAATTATTTTTTCTAGATCTGTAAAGAATGCTGATGGTATTTTCATGGGGATTGCATTGATTCTGTAGATCACTTTAGGTAATATTGACATTTTAACTATATTGATTCTACCAATCCATGAACAAGGTAGATTTTTCCATCTGTTTAAATCTTCTGCAATTTCTTTTTTTAGTGTTTCGTAGTTCTCCTTGTATAAATCTTTTATATCTTTCGTTAAGTATACTCCTAGATATTTAATTTTCTTTGGGGCTATAGTAAAGGGTATTGCTTTTTTGATTTGAGTTTCTGCTTGATGGTTCTTGGCATATATGAAAGCTTCTGATTTGTGTATATTGATTTTATAACCTGAAACTTTACCAAATTCGGTTATCAAGTCTAGGAGTCTCTTGGAAGAGTCCATGGGATTTTCTAGGTATAATATCATATCATTGGCAAAGAGCGAGAGTTTGATTTCATCTGCCCCCACTTGAATGCTCTTAATACCCGTCTCCTGCCTAATTGCTATCGCTAGGACTTCAAGCACTATATTGAATAGGAGAGGAGATAGTGGGCACCCTTGTCTAGTTCTGGATTGAAGGGGGAAAGATTTCAATTTTTCTCCAATTAGAATGATATTAGCAGTGGGTTTGTCATAGATGGATTTAATAAGTTTAAGATATGAGCCATCTATGCCTATTTTGTTAAGAGTTTTTATCATAAAGGTGTATTGGACCTTGTCAAATGCTTTTTCTGCATCTATTGACAGAATCATATGGTCTTTGTTCTTGATTTTATGAAGTGAATTGCATTTATAGACTTGCATATGTTGAACCATCCTTGCATCTCTGGAATAAAGCCCACCTGGTCATGGTGAATTATTTTTTTGATGTGCTGGCTGAATCCTATTCACCAAAATTTTATTTAGGATTTTTGCATTTGTATTCATGAGGGATATTATTCTGTAATTTTCTTTTTTTTGTTGTGTCCTTTCCTGGCTTTGGTATCAAGGTGATATTGGCTTCATAGAATGAGTTAGGAAGGATACCATCCTTCTCAATGGTGTGGAATAGTTTCTGTAGTATAGGTATGAGTTCATCTTTGTATGTTTGGTAGAACTCTGAAGTGTAGCCATCTGGCCCAGGACTTTTCTGTTTGGGCAGGTTTTTAATTACAGTTTCAATTTCTGAGCTTGAGATTGATCTGTTTAGGAATTCTGTTGCCTCCTGCATGATCTTAGGGAGGTTGTATGAATCCAAGAATTTGTCCATTGTTTATCTTCGTTTTGTAGTTTTGGGGCATATAGTTTTCTATAATAGTCAAAAATAATGTTTTGTATTTCTTTAGTATCTGTTGTGATCTCTCCTTTTTCATTTCTTAAGTTTATTACAGTCCTTTCCCTGTAGGTCCTTGTCAATCTAGCAAGAGGGCCATCGATTTTGTTTATCTTTTCAAAAAACCAGCTTCTGGTTTTGTTGATTTTTAGTATAGTTCTTTTGTTCTCCATTTCATTCAGTTCTGCTTTGATCTTTGTTATTTCTTTTCTTCTATTAAGATTGGAAATTGTTTTCTCTTCTTTTTCCAATTCCTTGAGTTTATTCATTAGGTTGTCAGTATCTAAGCTTACTGTTTTTTGGATGTGAGCGTTAATTGCTATTAGTTTTCCTCTCAGGTAAGCTTTTTCTGTATCCCACAGGTTTTTGGTAAGAGGTATCACCATTATCATTTTGTTCGAAGAAATTCTCAATTTCCCTCTGAATTTCTTCCTTTACCCAATAATTTTTCAATAATAGATTGTTTAGTTTCTGGAAAATTTTAAATGTAGTGGATTAAAGGAAATATACTATTACCAAGATAATTTTCTAATGTACTTTTAGTATTAACTTTTGTATTCTAAATTTATATACAATTAACAAACTAAATTTGTATAAAATTAGCTATTGTATACTGTATTTATGTAAAATAAGGAATTGGGTTATAGGTTAAAACATGATTTTAAAAGAAGTTATTTTTCTTTAATTTTTCATTACTATATCAAACTTGACACATGGATGGGTAATCCTATAGATAAAAATCAAAGATTACTTTTTTGGTTTTAATTGAGGAAACACAGGATCTCCATTACAGTATTTTGCAATTTTCTTTTACTTTTTATTTTTAAATAGTAATAGATTTGCAGAAAGTTGAGGGAAATTGTACAGAAGTTATTCAGATTTCATCAATTTTACATGTGGTCACGTGTTTGTATTTCTTTGAAATTTAATCATAGATGTAGCTTGCTGTAACTGCTACCATATCAAGATACAGAGCAAAGATTTCCTATCTCTTCATAGCTACACTACCCCAGTGATATTTCATTGTGGTTTTAATTTGCATTTCCCTAATGGCTTGTGCTGTTGAGCATCTTTTCATGTGCTTATTTCCATTTTCATATCCTCTTTAATGAAATGCTTGTTCATATCTTTGGCTTATTTTCTAATTGTATTATTTTCATTCTTTACTATTAT
Organism: Microcebus murinus; assembly: GCF_040939455.1. Taxonomy (NCBI): domain Eukaryota; kingdom Metazoa; phylum Chordata; class Mammalia; order Primates; family Cheirogaleidae; genus Microcebus; species Microcebus murinus. Next base: position 70,183,770 of record NC_134108.1, read on the forward strand.
TTTGAGTATTCTTTATATATTCTAGATAGCAGCCCTTTATTAGCTATGTGGTGTGCAAATATTTTCTCCTAATCTTTAGCTTGTGTTTTCATCCTCTTACAGTGTCTATCACAGAGCAATAGTTTTTCTTTAATTTGATATATCAATTTTCGTGTTTTTCCATTTATATAATAATTATAAAACCACGTTGTTAATCACCTTCTTTAGAGACATAGCCAAATTCTTAATTACTGACATCCTCAGTGGCCATTGACTAAATTATTCAAGAATTATTTGAAAAACAGTTTCATAAGCTAAATCATCATCCATGGCCTCATGATATAATTGTAAACTAGCAGCTATGCATAGCCTAGGGAGAGAACATCTGTCTGTATTTCAGAAACATTTAAATCCTTATAAAGATGATTGTATAATTTCTCAATATTTTATTATGAATCATTATTCTTATTTTTCTTGGGAAAAAATATAACAGCTGAACCTTTGAACATTAGATTCTATATGAAAAAAAATTAGCAAAAATTTTAAATAATCAAAATAAAAGCAGTCAGGATATGGACAAATGGGTGAAAGCAAGCAATAACAATGACAAATGAAAAACAACAAAATAAATCGTTACATTTAATTTTCTTATTGCTAGAATACAATTTCTTCAGTGTCTTCCTTATTATCTATATCAGTGAAGAAAATCTCCCCTTCTGAAATAAAAAGTAAAGAAAAATGATTTTGTTAAATGGAACTATGTGTAACTAAATATGATTCAGTTCTCCTTAATCCAATTCCATAATGTTCTAGGTTTACACTCCATTTAACATTGCAGGTCTTGGCTGCAGCTATGTTGTCAATGTTGACTGAGTTCCCACCACTGTACTATTTGTTATGAAAAAAAATGCAGTATAAGGCTGAGGTATAATCTCACCACCTCCCAACCCACAAACCTCACTGGGGAGCTAGACAAACATCAAAAGTATATCAATATCAAGTTTCATATCATTCCAGGAAATACAAAAACACATGAGAAACCTGTAACAGTTATGAAGAGCTATCAAAGTAGGAATCTTTGATCCTATCCAGAATGATTTCACTACAGAACTAGCCAACTTATTTTGCCATTTCATTGACATTTTAGCTAGATACACATTTATCACAAGAGTTAGTATTACACAGTGTTTAAAATTATGGGTCATTAGGTCAATTTGTCAGAGTTGGAATCTTGGACATTTTCAAGAACAAGAGTAGAAGTAGAGAATTGTGTTAGGAGGCTAATGAAGCAGTTCAGGCAAGAGGAAATAATGCCTTGGACTTGGACATTAGTAATTAAGATGTAAAGAGGTGAACAGTGTAGAGACATATTTTGGAGGTAGCATAGATAAGTCTTAATTATGGACAAAATATGGAAGAGACGGAACTCCTAGATTTCTGTTTTGGTGACTGAGTGAGTGAAGGTACCACATAATGCAATAGGAAGTGTTGGAAGAGAAAGAAATCAGTGTTTGAGGAGGGCAGTAACATAAGACTTCCACGGAGTTAGAGATGCTTGTGAGATATCAAGTGGAGATGTGCTTTGGATAAGTTGGATAGGACCCCAGAGTTCAAAAGAGAAGTTAGAATTGAAGGCATATACTTGAGAGTTTTAAATACATACATGATATTTAAAGCCATGAGGATCAAACTGCCTAGAATAAGAATGTAAAAGATAACGAGAAGATATGAGTCTAGAAATGAGCCCTAACATTTCTAACATTTAGAAGTCAAGTAGAATAGATAGAGGAACAGTGAAAGACTCCCAAGGAGAGGCCATAAAAGTAGAAGAAAAATCAAGAAAGGGAGAGTGGACAACTGTATCAATTACAGATCAGGTAAGTTGATGGTGATGGTGTGTGTGTGTGTGTGTGTGTATGTATGTGTTGGATTTAGCAATGTGGAGAAAATTGATGACACTATCAAGAAAGGTTTTAGTACCTTGGTGTGGGTGGATTAGAAGGATTAGAAAGTCTGATGAAAGAGAAGTAAAGTGGAAATAATTCCTCAGAAAAGATTGGCAGGCAGGATTAAGAGAGGGAGAGAGAATTCCAATCCTTGGAAATACAGAACGAAGAGTGTTTTGAAAGTGGTATTTTAGGTGGGGATCTCAGGGCATGTTCCAATTCTGTTAGTTAGGAAGAGTCCTACAAATAGCCAGAAGTTGAAGATATAGTGAGACAGGCAAATGACCAGTGGAACAAGATCATTGAGAAGAAGAATGGGTTAAGGCTGCAGATCCTATGTGGGAAGATGAGTCTTTGGTAGAAGGTGGTACACTTCCTCCATTATGACACATGACAGATTAGGATGAGTGTAGATGCAGACACAGTTTATAGATATAGTGGAAAAATGATGAAGAAATTCCAGCCTCATGGGATCTATATTTTTTATTGAGGTATAAGCCCAGACCGTCTGTTCATAATGGATGTGGGATGTCAGGTGAGGGACAATGAAGGAAGAAGGGGCAAAGGTGACCAACTATCCCAGTTGACATGAGACTGAGAGGGTTCCTATGACTCCAGACTTTCAGTGAAAAAACCAGGGAAGTCTCAGGCAAGACGGGAAAGGTTACTCATTCTGGAATCATAGTAGGGTGGAGGAGTTATGAAATAGTCTCTGTATAGCATAAGAGTAGAATTTACTAGAGAAGCAAGTAAGATTGCAAGTGTTGAATGCCCAGTCTAAGTTGGTGACTATGAATTTAAAGGGTTAACTGTATACTGAGCAAGACTTTGACTTTACAAATTGTGGCTCAAGTGGAAAGGCTCCCAAACTTTCTTGGTTCATGGTACACTAAGTGCCACGGTAATATGTGTTATTATTCATATTTGTACTGTGGGGCACAGCTCCTGTCCTGTACACATTTGGATCGCAATAAACACTTGTCAAATGAAATGTTCAGGCTGGAAATAAGGTCCTGAACTATGTCTACCAGAAACAAACCCTTCAACTGTTGCAGATTTTACTTTCACTGTCCTAAATCTGTCCTCTGAAATTCCAGCTCATGTTGTGAGAAAGAAGAAAGAAGAAGAGTAGGTGGAAGGAAGAAAGGAAGAAGAAACAGAAAACAAAATCCAAGAAAGTAGTAAAATGCCACTAACAGAATGCGGTTTTGAAAAGTAGGGGTAGCGAGAAACCACAAAGATGTTCCAAGATGAGAAGCGATATCTTTCATAGGAATCTTGGGCTGGGCCAGGTGGCTCACCTGTAACCCTACCACTTTGGGAGGCCCAGGCAGGAAGATCACTTGAGTACAGGAGTTCAAGCTCAGCTGGAGCAATATAGCAAGACACCACCTCTAAAAAAAAAAAAAATCCTAAAAATTAGTCCAGCGTGGTGGTGCGTGCCTGTACTCCCAGCTTAGGGAGGCTGAAGCAGGAGGATTGCTTGAATCCAGGAGTTCAAAGTTGCAGTGAGCTACGATGACACCATGCCCTCTAGTTTGGGCAAACCCTGGCTCTAAACAAACAAACAAACAAAAGAATCTTGGTGTTTGTGTATTTTCAATTCCTCGTCCACTAGGTGGTGGAACAGAGTCGTTATCCTGACAACAAAGTTCTTTCTCAAAGGTTTGTGCTTCTCTCTCAACACCCACAGAGGGCTCTTTGCACCTGAAGGAAATCCAATGAATTCAATTTCTTCAAAGCTTCCGCTTGAAAAGCAGAGCGCTCAAATAACAATAGCCGGGAAGGCGGTAAGAAGCGAGGTGGACTACAGAAATGCAAGGACTAGAGGAGCTAAACTACATTTCCCGGAAGCCGTGGGCGGGGCGTACAACCCCCATGACGCCTCCCTACGGGTTCTCCAGCAACCGATTCGCTGTAGCCCACTTTTCTAAGCAGCGCAGAGAAAGCCAGAGGGCGTAACAGTGCAGCAGCAATGCTCTTATCCACCACAATATCCACCTGAGCCCTGGTTGTTCCAACCTTGTAAAGGGATTGGGAAACTAATGGCGGCCCTGTTGGCCCACGAGCCACGTGACCGTCCTGGATCATGTGACTCCGGAGGCTGCAGCCTGTTCCCCTGGCAACTGGCGGGCCGCACAGACCTTCCGGGAAAGCGCGGAATTCAGAGGCAGAGGTAGGTCCGAACTGGTCCTTTGCTTCCTACGCATATCACCATGGCCAAGGCCGTGCCTCTGATCCAATCCGACGGCTTTGGTTTTCGGGGTATATGTCTACGTCCAGACTCCACTGCAAATGTGTCTGTCTTCCCGCCAGTCCCCGAACGCGCGCTTCCCGGGGCCGGGCGCCGCCAGGCCGAGGACCTTTTAGTGGAGTCTGCCTCTGACCAAGACCTTCGGGCCAATTTCTCCATATCTTTGCCAACAGTGTTATTATCTGAGGACCTTAACCGCACCCACCCTGAACTGATCGAAAGTGCTAATGAGGGGAGGAGCTGTTATTCGGGGAAGGTATTGTCCCAGTCTCCAACCCCACCCCACCCCCACTCCCACCTTTGCAAAAGAAAGTTGGGGTTTAGCTGCCTCTAAGGGGTTAAAAGTCTAGAAGCTGCTGCAGACCTAAGGTTGGGTTCATTAAGGGAATAGAGGAGAGGTTTCGTTGCAAATCACTGGATACCACTTAAGATGTTAAGTGCATGCTTTTTGTTGGCTCCCCCCGCTTCAAAAGAAACTTAATTAGTGCTGATCTGTATACTCTGTTAACTAAGTATTTTTTATTTTAAGTATTCTGAATCTTAATAAATACTATTTGTGTATGTTTGGAAGCAACGCAATGTATGGAAACTGTCTTAACAAAACTATTAATATGGATTGGTAAAATAACAGGCTGAATGATAAGGCAGCACACACTTTGTGCTTTGCAAGAAAGAAACGGTCCTTTGGATTTGCTAATTTATAATTTTTAAGATTCTCTGGGAGGACCTGGTGTGTGTTTGAGAAGTATTAAGTAGCATACAAACACACAAATACAGGTTTAGGAAATATTGTAGAGACCACCCTTTAAAAATTGGATATGAACAGATGAAAATGTGATTCTGGACCCTGAATACAAGGCAGACTCTCAAAGATGCTTTTCCAAGTCAGTTTTCTTAATGATTTAAGAATCTCTTGACTAGTTTACTGGTTTATAATTGTGCATATATACTAAATCATAACAGAAATGTTTAAAGTTTGCTTGTTTCATGATGTGATGAATTTCCTCAAAAGATATTTTTATATCTCTTGTCATTTAGTGTTGCCAATGTTGTAAATACTTTAGCATGTTAACTTTGGAAAGTGAAAATTATTGATTATGGCCCGCTTTTCCAAAAAAGAGATGGATGAAGAGTTTGAACAGTTTATAAAAGAGGTAAGTTTGTGTTTTTAAAAGTGGTGTTGTTAATTTGTCTCAAAAACCTCATCCTTTAATTCTCTCTTTCACTTCAAAGATAAAGTTAATCCATCACCACACTGGGTCAGCACTGCCACCAGTTTATACCTGCATCCCCTCTAGCTTTCTCTCTTTTTTCTACTACCTGCTAGTTCAATACTACCAGGTCTTCTGGGCTACTACAACGTTTCCCAACTAATGTCCCAGCATTTCTCTCACCACACTTACCTGTTACATAAGTCTGACTGTGTTCCTCCCCAGTGCAAAATTCAATAGGTCTCCCATCACATGTAGAATAAAATCCAAGTTCCTTACCATGGTTAATAAAGCCTTTCATGATTTTGCTCATGTATACCTCACTGACTTTATATCACTCTTCCCCCTTATCCATTTTATTTATGCTACAGTGGTTTTTTTTCTCCCCCAGGCATTTTAAGCTCTTTTACCTTAGGGGCTTTGCACTGGCTGTTCCCTCTGCCAGTAATGCTGTTCCCTTATTCACCTGGCTGGTGCAGATCCTATCTTACATATCACAACTTCAGAGAGGTCTTTTCTGTTTATCCAGTAAAGAGTAACCACCAAGTCACTTATCAGTATACCATATATTTAATTCTTGTTATGGCACTAACATATTCATTACTTTTTCCTGTAGGTCTATTTTCTGCTTCCCATTATAAGGATGCATATGGTCTGTGTCCCAATGGCTGTGGATGTTTATTGCTGTATCTGCAGTACCTAATAGATGCTTAATAAATATATGCTGAATGAACAAATTAAATGGTTACACCACATTCTATGTATAGTTAGCTGTGCACCACATAAAGTCGTTTTTATCAATGATGGACCACATATACAACAGTGGTCACATAGGATTATAATGGGTCTGCCCTATGTAGGTGTACCTTTTTAAAAAATCTTTTGTACCATGTTTACCATACCATACCTTTTATGTGTTTAGATACACAAATACTTGCCATTGTGTTACAGTTGCCTACAGTATTCAATACAGTAACATGCTGTAGGGGTTTGTCATCGAGGATCAATAGGCTATACCATATAGCCTAGGTGTGTAGTTGGAGGCTGTACCAACTTGGTTTATATAAATACACTCTGATGTTCTCACAACAGTGAAATTGTCTGAGAAGGCATTTCTCAGAACATATCCCCATCATTAAGTGACTCATGACTATATTTACATAAAGGATGCTTATAGAGCATTCAAGAGAATCACATTTTAAACTATTATACTAACATTCTTATTCGTAAAAGGGACTTTAGTGTAGTAGGAAAAAACCCTCAGTTTCATCATTTAATAGGAAAAGTAACACCTACTTTATAGGATTGTTTTAAGGATTTAAAAAAGCATCTAGGCCGGGCGCGGTGGCTCACGCCTGTAATCCTAGCACTCTGGGAGGCCGAGGCGGGCGGATTGCTCAAGGTCAGGAGTTCAAAACCAGCCTGAGCGAGACCCCGTCTCTACCATAAAAATAGAAAGAAATTAATTGGCCAACTAATATATATAATATAAAAATCAGCCGAGCATGGTGGCGCATGCCTGTAGTCCCAGCTACTCGGGAGGCTGAGGCAGGAGGATTGCTTGAGCCCAGGAGTTTGAGGTTGCTGTGAGCTAAGCTGACGCCACGGCACTCACTCTAGCCTAGGCAAGAAAGTGAGACTCTTGTCTCAAAAAAAAAAAAATAAATAAAAAAATAAAAAAGCATCTACCAATTGCCAGGATGTAATAGGAACTCAGAATGAGTCTCACTTCCCATTTGAAGGTTAAGTTTTTTATTTCAAATACAGACGCATTTGAAAATTAAACTTATAGGAAGTATGTTTGTTGTGAAAAATAGATGGCAGTACAGGCCTTTTGGAAAATGTTTTTTCTACCCCTCATTTACCACCCCCAACACACACACCCCTACACTCTCCCTCCCCTGCCCATCCCTCCCTGTCTCCCTTTCTCCTTCCCTTCATGTCCATCCTCAACTTATAAAAGCTCTTATCTCAAGATAGAGATTCGGGTAAAGCCGTGTTTCATTCTTAACAATGAAAATCATGATTTAGAGTCATAGTAACTTCTTTGGTCATTTTGATGAATTATCATTCAAACAGTTTGTTCAAAGATGTAGTTTACATGTCTTTGTGTTTAGGAGAGTGGTGGGACCAACTTTTTAAATATATATAGCTTTATTGAGATAAAATTCACACACCATATAATTCACCATTTGAAGTGTACAATATAGAGTTGTACCTTGTAGTTTTAGAGATAATGTAACCATCACCACAGTCAATTTTAGAATATTTTTATCACCCCAGAAAGAAACCCCTTATCTGTTAGCAATTACCCCCATCTCCTTTTCCTCCCTTCCCCAGCCTTAGGCAACCAGTAATCTACTTCTGTCTCTAAAGATTTGCCTGTTATAGACATTTCATAGAATTGGAATTGTATAGTATGCGCCTTTTGGATCTGGCTTCTTAGGATAATGTTTTCAAGGCTCGTCTCTGTTGTAGCATGTAGTAATACTTCATTTCTTTTTATAGTTGAATAATATTTAATTGTATAGATATACCACATTTTGTTTTTCCACTTATCAGTTGATGAACATTTGGGTTCCTTTCACTTTTTAGCAATTATGAATAATGCCGCTATGAAAATCATGTAAGAGTTTTTGTGTGGATGTGTGTTCTCATTTCTCTTGTGTATAGGCCTAGGAGTGTAATTGCTGGGTCATATGGTAACTCTGTTTACCCTTTAAGGAACTACCAGACTATTTTCTAAAGTGTCTTTGACATTTTATATTCCCGCAAGCAGTGCGGTTAGTTTATTAGGGTTCCAATTTCCAACACTGTTATTATCTGAGAACTGGCTTTTTTGATTTGTTCTGCTTTTAATGACAGTAATCTGAATAGCACTGTGGAAGGTTGTTGAAAGTGAGAACACCTACTATGTGTTAGACAGTAGAGTGGGTATTCTTCATTTCTTTTTCTGCTCTTTGCCATAGCTTTGCAAGGTCAGTGGTACTATGCCTGTGTTACAAATAAATAAACTGAGAACATGTGGGGAGGAGAGAGAAATGGAACATTTCAAGGTGATAGTAAAGTTCCAAGACTAAGTGGAAAGTGATGTGACTAATTTCAGAAACTTGGATGGAATAAAGAATATTTTTTCTCCACTCCTTCCCTCTTGCTACCTGGTTGTCAGTGAAGACAATGAGTTCTTTTGAACATTTTAAAATTGACACTCTTACAAGTCATTGAAGTAGAGGGTTTTTGTTTGGCAGGTGGAAATGTGTGTGTGTGTGTTGTCATCTTGGAAGTTTAAAAGGTCACACAGATAATAGTATTCTAGTTGGGGGGCTACATAGCATAGTGGAAAGTGGATGGGTTTAGACAGACACCCAAGTTTAAATCCCACACTTACTAACAGTAGCAACTTGGGCAAGCTGTTTAATCTCTCAGGGTTTCAGTTTTCTCATCAGTAAATCTCTGCAGGATTATTCAAAGATTAAGTGAGATAATCTGAGTGTAGATCCAGGAAAGTAATAAATCTTGGTTTCTGCCCCAGATAAATATATAGAATGAAATTGAAAAGGATCAAGAGCATAGTCCCAGAGAAGTCTTATGTAAAGAAATGGACAAAAAGCCAAAAGTTATTAACATAGATGGGTGGGAGTGGCCACAGAGCTTGGCCAAGGCTAACTTGGAGAAAGTGATGCTGCTAAAGTTAGGGGTAGAGAGTCTCAAGAAGTGAGAGCTGGTCACCAGTATCAAATTCCATGATGTGTCAGGGAGGATAACTGACAGTGGTACTTTATTTGTGGCATTTAGGAAGCCTATGGTGCCTGGAGAAGCACTGTTTTGGATGGGAACCAGATTTTAAGGGTTGAACGGTGAACTCAAGAAGTTGGTATATAAAGGAAAAGTAATGGGTAGAGTAAAAGGGAGATAGGAATAAGGAATATTTTTTTGTTGTTTTATTTTGCTTTGTTTTATTCCAAAGTAGAGCTGACTTTTCATTCTTTACTTCCACAGTTGTGCCAGGTGCTGTGCTAGGCACTGGATGGTACAGTGCTGAGTGCTAAAGTGCATTTATAATCTAAGAGAAGGGAAGAGAGGAGAGAGAGAAAATACAGAAATAAAATGGGATAAACAGGGAAGGGAGAACCTGGGGAGATGGAAAATGACCTTTCTGTAGGTTGGAGTAGAGGAAAGAATGGTCTCTTCTGAGAGAGAAAGAAAAAGAAAGTGCCTTAACAGGTAAGTTTTGTGGTGTGGTGAGGGGAAAGAGGATGGTGGTGTTTGATCGAAGGTCTTTATTTTCTCAGTGAACAAGGAGACCAAGTTAATTAGCTAAGAGTGAGGATATTGTGGGTAGATTAGGTAATTTAGAATTATCATTAAATTTGGATTAGAAGAGTTAAAAAGGGCAAATAAAAGTTTATTAATCACTGTAACAGAATGCTGATTTCTCTGGTCAACTCTATCATCTTTTCTACCCCCTGAAACTCAGTTCTTCCTTGTCTTGGAATTCTGTGTTCTTCTAGAGTGATGCTATATAATTTTGCTCAGCCATGGTTTATTCTTAGACACTAGAGAGTGTCTTGAAAATAGGATTATATCCTTCTTTTTTCTTTACTGAACAAGTTTCTTGATCAGTTTTCTTTATTTCTTTGTTGTTATTCTCCTAGTTTACTTAAGTATAAAATTGGTGCTCAGAGGTGTATGCTTGTTTTTTAAGTTTATTTTGGTAACATACATTGACAAATAGGAAATTATACATTATTGTTAAGCATATTGTTTGTCTATGTGTTAGTTGAACTGTGAGAGAACTAATAGAAACATTTTTAGTGATAAATCTGGGTTTCTCGAATTCACAACGTATTTTAAAATTCAATAACTTGCATCTGATTCAGCTTTCAGATGATTCCTTTGAAAATTCAAATATAACACCTAGACAACCTAAAAAAGAAATGAAGAAGAAAGATACAGTGCCTTGGTGGATAACAGAAGATGATTTTGAAGATGGTGGTAAATATTGCTGACTTTTAGTTTCAAATTATTTGACCACAAGGGGTCAGTCAAGACTTTTAAATCTGGATTTTTTGTTACTGTACTATGAATATATAAAGAAAATAATATTAATAGTTTGGGTTTCTGATATTTGATTTGATTTTCATATAACCTGTGTTTAAATTTATTATGTGAGAATCTGTAGTTTTGCATTTTTAAGTTATTTCACATTGAGATAATTTATATTTACTCAAATTAAGGCGCTTGAGTAATTCAGGCATATTTATATATTGTCACCATGTTTAATGATAAATTGAATTAAAGTGATTTAATAAAATATTGTGGCAGTATATTAATGTCATTGTATTGGGAAGATTTTAACAAATCTGTAGATATTGCTATTACAGTTTGTTAATAACAGTAGTAGAAAAAAATAATTTACTGCCTCAATGGTAAAGAACTCATTATCGAACCTTTCTGACACACATTTATACCTTTTCTAGAACTATTCCTAGTCACATCTTTATAAATGCAAATTTACTTTCTTGAGTGTTTTTTTACACTGGCTGTACTTACTATATAGAATATATATGCATATTATATATTCTATATAGTATCTATCTTTTATGATATATATTATATATTTACTATATATTATATATTTACTATATATGATACTGCTATAATCCATAAAGAACCCAGACTATTTCTATTTAAGTTCCTACATTCTTGCTATTTGTGGATCCGTATTAAACTCAATTTTGTAAACTGATATAATTTCTAGCTATTTTCACTAGGGGAAAAATTTACCCATGGCTTTTGTTTTCTCCATGAAATTGAGCCTGAATTCTTCAGTGTGACAGTTAAGGCTTTACATAATCTGACTGGAACCCTCCCTTCTAGCTTCATGTGCTCCAGCCACACTTAATTATTCTTTATCTCCTGGAAACACCATTGGCCTCCATGCCTCTGTGCATTAGTTCATGCTTCCTTGCCATTAGAATGCTTTTCTTCTCAGTCTTCTTGTCCAATAGTGCTTGACATAACCACTTTTTGCAGTCCTTCACTAGTTCTCTACAAGTTCTCTACTAGTGATAAGGTCCCTTATCACAATTATCTTCTTTGTTTTGATGTCATAGCACCATAATAGCACTTATACATTGTTTTGATGGTTGTAACCTATAGGACTACTCCTAAAGTTGGGGAGTGAGGGTAGGAAGCACTTGTTTTTTCTTGTATTCCCTGTCCCTCAACACTAAATGATAAATGTGTTTAATAAATGAATGTTGCAGTAGATTTGACAGTCATTTCTCTGTTCTTCTTCATACTGTATGTTAAGAAAATGCCTTATTGAAAAATTCTGTGCCATTTTTTTCATAATTTCCCAAACCATGCAACAAGGCAAAAGTTTACATGTGAAGAGTTCTTTTTTAGAATATTCTCCCCTTTTGGTACTTGGAAAGGGTATTATAGGATGACATACTATTAGAATTGTTGACAAAGATTTGGGACTTCATTAACATTAAATCTTTTTTTCTAGAAGATAATGAATCAGAACAGAAATATACAAACTCACCCTAAAGGGAAAGAATAGCTCCCATACCAAATATACTTGCATGTAACCTGACTAAAGGTATTAATGTTTTTTAAAAGAATGTATCAATCAAAAATATTTTGTTAAAATAAGCAAAGAAGGATAGTTAAGAAGCAAATTTTGACAATGTACACTTAAACACAGGAGGGTTTCTCTGCCCCAGGGGACAACCTGGTCCCTGGTTCAATCACAAATGTATATTGAGTTCATATTATATTCTGAATAGTAGGCACTAGTGTATAAAGACAGGATATGATTTCCTGTTATTGAGTGTAGAAGCTTCTCAGGGAGAATTGAACACCTCTCTTGAAGAGAGGAATGCATTACCATTCTTAAATACATACCATCAAACATTAATGTTGAGCAACTTCTACATCACAATTGCTTTTTTTTCCCAGTTGGCATAAGGATAAAATGTTCTGCTTAGAGAGTGAAACTATTTCATTGCCTTGCCGGGTATACTCTTCATTATAAATAACTAAACTGGATCTTGGTTTCTGTTACATTAGTTGCTTGCAAGCTTGGTTGTTTTGAGTCACATCCCTGAGTCCAGCTGTGGAGCCAGGGTGAGACCCTGGACAAGTTGCCACAATAGAACCCTACCCTTGGCATGCACTTTTTCATTTGAATTATCTATGGATATATGCCTTGATTTTCTGCAAGCTGTGTGGAAGTTAGTATTTGATGCAATAGAACCATAATTCACACAAAGCCATAAAATAACTTGATTCTGAACTCTTTCCAAGAGGACACTAATTAGAAAATTGAAGTCAGAATTTATGACTTCTTAAAAAGGCTTCCTTCTAGCCAAAATTAATATCTTTTCTAATCTTAATATTTATATCACACATTATAATTACTTACCTTTTCCATGTATCAGTTTTTACAACAAATAGGTAAGAGTAAAAGAATTTTGATATTGTATACCTTTTCCAGTGTTTTCTAGTGCTCTTGGAATAAAGAGCAAAACCCTACCCCCGGCCTGTGAGGACAGCTCGGTCAGAACATTGACTTCCTGCTCTAGGATTATTTCCTCCCAGACTGACCCCTACTCTCAGGGTACAGCCTCACTGGCCTTTTGTGCCCTCAAATGTGGCCTGCCCTTCCCATTGTCCAGCCTTTGTAGTTGTCTCCCTGGCAATTCCTCCCTCCCAGTTCACCTAGTAGGTCATTAAATATGAAATGTCCAATTTTGAATCAACAGTGTAGTTTAGGATGTCTCAAACAAGAAGCAGTACAATTAATCAAAGTATGCACCTAAACTGTTGACATGGTTTTGCCATTGTAATGGTAGCGTGTTTATGCCAGCAGCAAAAATGTCTGGATAGCGAGTGGCAATGAAATCATGAAATGCGTTTTCTACACTTTATTGAGAATTGAACGTTTCTTTGCAAGAAGTGGTCCAAAGCCTGGCAGAAGTGGTAGTCAGTTGGTACAAGGTCTGGTGAAAATGGTGGATGATAGAGTTTCCAAGTCCAGCTTCTGTAGTTTGAGCAGAGTTGTTTGTGCAACATGTGGTTGAGCGTTGTCTCATAAGACAATTGGCCTGTCAGTGGACCAATCTCGGCTGCTTAATCACAAGCATCCTCATAATTTTGTCCAGTGGGTTGCTGTAGACATCTGCTGTAATCGATTGACCAGTTTTCATAAAACTGTAGTGGATAATACCTGTGCTAGACCACCAAATAGACACAGTTAGCTTTTTTTGATGAATATTCAGTTTTGGACTGTGTTTTAGCACTTCATCTTTATCCAGCCATTATGTGGAACGCTTGTGATTACCAAAAAAGAATCCACTTTTCATCACATGTCACAATACAGTGTAGAAATGGTTCACCTTTATGTCATGAAAGTAAAGGCAAGCTTCGAGATGATTTCTCTTTTGATACTTTTTTTTTTTTTTTTTTTTTTGAGACAGAGTCTAGCTTTCTTGCCTAGGCTAGAGTGAGTGCCGTGGCGTCAGCCTAGCTCACAGCAACCTCAAACTCCTGGGCTCAAGCGATCCTCCTGTCTCAGCCTCCCAAGTAGCTGGGACTACAGGCACGAGCCACCATGCCCGGCTAATTTTTATATATATATATATTAGTTGGCCAATTAGTTTCTTTCTATTTTTTTTATAGTGGAGACGGGGTCTCGCTCAGGCTGGTTTTGAACTCCTGACCTTGAGCAATCCGCCCGCCTCGGCCTCCCAGAGTGCTAGGATTACAAGCGTGAGCCACCGCGCCCAGCCTGATACTTATTTAATTCTTGTGAAACCCATCTATCCAGCTTCTTTACCTTGCCTATTTCAAATGCTTCAGTATTGTTGAAACAGTAACATCAAACCTTGCTGCTAATTCTTGTGTAGGTTGAGATGGATTCACTTCCACTACGGCTTTCAGCTCATCATCATCTACCTTGGTCTCAGATCACCCATGTGGCTCATTTTCAAGATTAACATCATCAGAACAGAACTTCTCAAACCATCAATGTACTGTGCATTCATTAGCTACTTTCTTCTCAAATGCTTCATTGATATTTTGAGCTGTCTGTGCTGCATTGGTTCCACGATGGAACTCATATTCGAAAATAACACACATTTTTGACTTATCCATGGTTTCACAAAAATTGCTGTAAAAAAACGTGAAAGATAATCACAAGCCAAAACGTGCCTTTTAAAGACTGAGGATGTACCTTCACGGTAAAAATAAAACAGTGTCAAAGTGAAATGTCAGATATAAACTGTCAAACTTAGTACTTAAGGAAATCAGACATTTCATATTTCATAACCTAATTTTTTTTTTCTACTCTTCTTTCACATCTTAGCACAAGTGTGACTTCCTTACAGATATATGCTTGGATTTACCAGGCTTGGCATGCCCTACCCCACAATTAATATCTCATATATTTCCTTCAAAGCACTAAGAGTTGTAATTCACATTTAGTGCGCCTCTGTGGACACTGCTGCTTCTCTAGTAATCGCTAGTGATTACTGTTTTCTTTCCCACATCTCTTGTTCTATTAGACTTGGAAAAGAGGTAGACTGCTTTTCATTGCTGCTTCCAGACCTTTCTCCATTAGATCTTCTTATGATCTATGTCATCAGATCACCTCTCTTTCTTGAAATTATCTATGATCTCCTGGCTATTCCTCCTCATTACTGAAAAGATTTTATCTCCTGTTTCACTGGCAGTCTCCATTTCTTCTAATTCTTGGTGACTTCATTAACCATATAGCTAATCCCTTTAGTAACCTGACTTTTGAGTTCCTTGAACTTCTTTACACCAAAGATCTTGTTGACTTCCACATCATAGCCACATACTCCCTCTAATATCTTATTATTTCACTCATCATAAAAGCCAATGACCTACAAGCCACTACCCCACTCTAGCCCTGCACTCTGACTTCTCTGATCTCTCAACTTGTACAACCTTTCCCTTGCTCATGCCAATATAACTACACTGGCATGCTGACTTTTTATAGATGCCTGGCATTTTCTTGGCCTAGAGGCTTTACACTTATTTCTTCTTCCTTAAACATTCATCCTGCAAGTATCCACATGGATTGGTCCCTCACCTCCATCAAATAAATCATAGCTCAAGTATTAACTTCTCAGTGAAGGCATTCCTGACTGTCCTGTTTAAAGTTCCAATGCTCTCCACTTCTGCATTCCCTATTCTTCTTTCTTGTTTTATTTTTCTTCTAGGCACATTTTCTAATGTACTATTTAATTGTAATCTTCTTACTTATTTTACTTACTGCCTGTTTCTATCCACATGAATGTAAGGTTCACAAGGGCAGGAATTTTTGTCCTTTTTGAAGTCACTGATAAATGTCAGCATTTATGCTAGACAGATGTCTACCATTTATGCTAACAATGCCTGGCATATGGTAGGCACCAGTAAATATTTGTCATTGATTGCTTCTTCTATTAGAATTTAACCCTCACGATGGTAAGGGCCTTCATTATGGCCAGCACTAACACTGTTCTAGGCACATAGTTTGTCAAAAAGTTTGAATAAAATAGATAGTATTCAAAACCTTTGCAATATAAACATAAATTATACTTTCCCAGGATTCATGGAACATTTTTTAAACTTTTTATTATAAAACATTTCAGACATATGCAGAAAGAAATAGAATGTACCCCTGTGTATCCTTTGCCTAGCTACAACAGTTAACTCATGGCCAATCATGTTTCTTCTATATCCCGTCTTATTCTCCACCCCCCACACACACTGGATTATACTGAAAAGAAATCCCCAACAGTGTATCACTTCTATCTGCAGATACTTCAAAGTGTCTCTTAAAATAAGGACTTTAAAAAATATAACTATAATAATACTATCTAAGAAATATATCAATAATAATTCCTTAATGTCATTTAATACCTAATCAGTCATAAAACACTTTTAATATGTTTAATATATATTAGCCTTAGTGAAAATTTCAAATTCAAAAATACAATGAGAGATTATGATAGCTTCCCCTCCCCCAACAATACACATATATCAGTGTGAGAAGCCCTTCTTCAGAGAGCTACTGATTCCAGTGTTTTAAAAATAGTGACTTTGAAAGATCTTTTAATATTTCCATCTATTTTCTTGAAATGATATTTATATGAACAAAGGATCTTATTTAACCCCTGTTATTGTTTTTAATTGTACCTAGTTTTTCCTCTTTGTGTTTTATTATACTGGTTCTTGCCATCCACAGTCTATTTCTGTGAGGGTTAAGATTTAGGCAACAAAAGCACCCTAAGTAAAGAACAGAGGGAATAAGGCAGAAGATTTTTCTTATGATTTCAAAGAATCTCTTTATTTTACCATGTTTAAGTTTTTAAGTCCTGAGATACAATTTTTTAAATTATTATGGGTACATAATAATTGTATATCTTTATAGGTTACATGTAATATTTTGATACAGGCATACAATGTGAATTAATCCAATCAGGGTATTTGGGGTATCCAACTCAGGCATTTAACTTTTCTTTGCGTTAGGAACATTCCAGTTCTACTCTTAGTTATTTTAAAGTATACCCTAACTTATGTTGATTATAGTCACTTTGGTGTGCTATCAGATATTGTTCATTCTGTCTATTAATAACTATATTTTTGTACCCATTAACCATCTCCACTTTACTTCTCCCTCCCTGCTACCATTCCTAGTCTCTGGTAACCACCACTATCTGTTTCCATGAATCAATATTTTTTAGCATTTAGCTCCCACATATGAGTGAGAACATGCAAGATTTGTCTTTCTGTGCTTGGCTAATTCCACTTAATATAATGTTCTCCAGCTCCACAGATGTTGTTGCAAATAACAGGATTTCATTTGTTTTTATGGCTTCATATAATTTTTTTATGTCATGAAATACTATCCTTTCGATTTTTTCCAACCATTTAAAATGGTTAAAAATTATTAAAAAACATTTTTCGTTTGGAATCTGTACAAGAACACAGGTAGTGGGCCAGATTTGCTAGCCACTGGTCCAAGATGAGAGGATGCCGGGAAGAGGGGTGGTTTTGTGCTTTGGGGGTATTAGTCAAGAAGTTGTGCAGACCAATGTCCTAAAGGATTCCCCAGTGTTGTCTTTTAGTAGTTTTCACAGTTTCAGGTCTTAGGTTTAAGTCTTTAACCTGTTATCGTTTGATTTTTGTATATGGCAAGAGATAAGGGTCTAGTTTCATTCTTCTGCATATGGATATCCATTTTTCCCAGAACCATTTATTGAAAAGACTGTCCATTTCCCTGCCCCCAAGGTGTTCTTGTCACCTTTGTCAAAGATAAATTCATTATAGATGTGTGGATTTATTTCTGGGTTCTTTATTCTGTTCCTTTGGTCTATGTATCTGTTCAAGCTGTTTTGGTTACCACAGACTTGTCGTAAAACTTGAAATCAGGTTATGTGATTCCTCCAGTTTTGTTCTTTTTGCTTAAGATGGCTTTGGCTCTTCTGGGTCTTTTGTGGTTCTGTATAAATTGTAGGATTAATTTTTCTATTTCTGTGAAGAACATCATTGATATTTTGATGGGGATTACATTGAATCTGTAGATTGCTTTGGGTGGTATGGACATTTTAATAATATTTGATCTTCCAATCTATGAGCATAGAATATCTTTCCATTTTTGTGTGTCCTCTTCAGTTTCTTTCATCAGTATTTTTATAGTTTTCTTTATGGAAATCTTTCACTTCTTTGGTTAAGTTTATTCCCAGGTATTTTATGTTATTTATAGCCATTGAAATGGGATTACTTTCTGGATTTATTTTTCAGATCATTTACTCTTGGCATATAGAAATGCTACTGATTTTTGTATGTTGATTTTGTATTCTGCAGCCTTACTGAATTCGTTTATCAGTTCTAATAGGCTTTTTGGTGTGTGTGGAATCTTTAGGTTTCTCTAGGTATGAGATCATATTGTCTGCAAAGAAGGATAATTTGACTTTTTCCTTTCCAGTTTGGTTGCCATTTATTTATTTCTCTTGTCTGATTGCTTTACTTAGAATTTCCAGTACTATGTTGAGTAACAGTGGTGAAAATGAACATCCTTATCTTGTTCCATATGTTAGAGAAAAGGCTTTCAGTTTTTCCCCATTTAGTATGATACTAGCTGTGGGTCTGTCATATATGGCTTTTATCATGTTGAGGTATGTTCTTTCTATACCCATTTTCTTTTTTTTTTTTTTTTGCAAGTTTTTATCATGGAATGTTAATGAATTTTATTGAATGCTTTTTCAGCATCAGTTGAGATGATCATAGGTTTTCGTCCTTCATTCTTTTGTAATGATGTGTCATACTGATTGATTTATATACATTGAACCATCAATGTATATAACCAACCAATGATTTATATACAGTGCATCCCTGGGATGAATCCCACATTACCATTTTGGATAATCTTTTAAATGTGTTGTCGAATTCAGTTTTCTAGTATTTTGTTGAGAATTTTTGCATCTATGTTTATCAGAGATACTGACCTATAGTTTTCTTTTTTTTGTTGGGTCTTTGTCTGGTTTTGGTATCAGGGTGACACAGGCCTCATAGAAGAAGTTTGGGTGTATTCCCTCCTTCTCGATTTTTTGGAATAGTTTAAGTAGCATCGATATTAGATCTTTGAATGCTTGGTAGAATTCAGTAGTGAAGCCATCAGGTCTTGGGCTTTTCTTTGATGGGAGACTTTTTATTGCTGCTTCTATCTTGTTACTTGTTATTGGTTTATTCAGGTTTTGGATTTCTTCCTGGTTCAATCTTGGTAGGTTGTGTGTGTCTAGGAATTTATCTATTTCCCTAGGTTTTCTAATTTATTGGCATATAATTTGTCATAGTAGTCTCTAATGATCCTTTGGATCTCTGCACCATCAGTTGTAATGTCTCCTTTTTCATCTCTGATTTTATTTATTTGAATCTTCTCTCTTCTTAGTCTGGCTAAAGTTGTCAATTTTATCTTTTCAAAAAACCAACTTTTCATTTTGTGCTCTTTTGTGAGGTTTTTTGTTTCAATTTCATTTATCTCTGCTCCTATTATTTTCTTATACTAATTTGGGGTTTGGTTTGCTCTTGTTTTTCTAGTTCTTTGAGATGTGTCGTTAGGTTGTTTATTTGAAGCTTTTCTTTTTTTTTTTTTTGATATAGGCATTTATTACTATAAACTTTCTTCTTATTACTGCTTTTACTAAGGCTTGTTTTATGGCCTAGCATATGCTCTATGCTTGAGAATGATCCATGAGCTAAAGAGAAGAATGTGAGTTCTGCAGCTGTTGGATGAAATGTTCTGTAAGTATCTCTTAGGTCCATTTGGTTTGTAGTGCAGATTAAGTCCAGTGTTTCTTCGTTGATTTTCTGTCTGGATGATCTGTCCAATGCTGAAAGTGGTTCCAATGATTATTGTATTGGGGTCTATCTTTCTCTTTAGCTCTGATAATATTTGTTGTATATATCTGGGTACTCCAGGGTTGGGTACATATATATTTAGAATTATTATCTCTTTTTGCTGAATTATAATTCATCATTATATAATAACCTTCTTTGTCTCTTTTTATGGTTTTTGTCTTGAAATCTATTTTATCTGATAGAAGTATTGCTACTCCTGCTCTTTTTTGGTTTCCATTTGCATGGAATATCTTTTTCCATCCGTTTATTTTCAGTCTATGTGTGTCTTTATAGGTGAAGTGGATTTCTTGCAGACAATGTATAGTTGGCTCTTGTTTTTTTTTATCCATTCAGCCACTCTCTGTCTTTTGCTTGGAAAGTTTAGTCCATTCACATTCACTGTTATTATTGATAGATAAGGACTTAACTACTGCCATGTCATTATTTGATTTCTGGTTGTTTTGTGGTCCTCTCTTCCTTCCTATCTTCCTTTGTTAAAAGTGATTTTCTCTGGTAATGTGTTTGAATTTCTTTTTATTTTTTGTGTATCTGTTGTAGGTTTTTTTGATTTAAGGTTACCATGAGGCTTGCAAGAAACATTTTATAAGTAATTATTTTAAACATGTGATAACTCTGCTTACAAACAAATAAACAAGCAAAGAGAAATCTAACAAATTCCCCCCGCTTTTTAACATTTTGTTGTTTCCATCCATCTTTTTATACTATCTCTCAGAAAGTTGTTATAGTCATTTTTTTTGTTTGTTTGTTTGTTTGTTTTTTAATTTTTTTTTTATTTTGGCATATTATGGGGGTACAGATTTTAAGGTTTCAATAAATGCCCCATTTCCCCCCCTCCCCCCAAAAGTCTGAGTCTCCATCATGACCATCCCCCAGATGGTGCACATCTCACTCATTATGTATATATATACCCACCCCCCTCCCCCCTCCCCCCTCCCACCTGCCCAATACCCTATTACTGTAGTACCTATGTGTCCACTTAGGTGCTACTCAGTTAATACCAGTTTTCTGGAGAATAATCTGGTGCTTGTTTTTCCATTCTTGGGATACTTCACTTAGTAGTATGGGTTCCAGCTCTAACCAGGAAAATATAAGATGTGTTATATCACCATTGTTTCTTAGAGCTGAATAGTACTCCATGGTATACATATACCACATTTTATTAATCCATTCTTGGATTGATGGGCACTTGGGCTGTTTCCACAGCCTTGCAATTATGAATTGTGCTGCTATAAACATTCGAGTGCAGGTGTCTTTTTTGTAGAGTGTCACTGGATCATTTGGGTAGATGCCCAGCAATGGGATTGCTGGATCAAATGGTAGATTCAGTTGTATCGCTTTAAGGTATCTCCATATTGCTTTCCACAGAGGTTGAACTAGTTTGCAGTCCCACCAGCAGTGTAGGAGTGTTCCTCTCTCTCCGCAACCACGCCAGCATTTATTGTTTGGAGATTTTTTGATAAAGGCCATTCTCACTGGGGTTAAGTGATATCTCATTGTGGTTTTGATTTGCATTTCCCTGATGATTAGAGATGTTGAGCATTTCTTCATATGTTTGTTGGCCATTCTTCTGTCTTCTTTAGAAAAATTTCTGTTCAAGTCTTTTGCCCACTTTTTAATGGGGTTATTTGATTTTTTCTTCCTAATTTTCGTGAGTTCTAAGTATATTCTAGTTATCAGTCCCTTATCGGATGCATAGGATGCAAAAATTTTCTCCCATTCTGTAGGTTGTCTGTTTACTTTCATGACTATTTCTTTGGCTGTGCAGAAGCTTTGTAGTTTCATCATGTCCCATTTATTTATTTTTGTTGCTGCTGTGATTGCCTTTGGGGACTTCTTCATAAACTCTTTGCCCAGGCCGATGTCTAGGAGAGTGTTTCCAACTTTTTCCTCTAGAGTTCTAATAGTTTCATATCTTAGGTTTAAGTCTGTTATCCAGCGTGAGTTGGTTTTTGTGAGAGGTGAAAGGTGTGGGTCCTGTTTTAGCCTTCTACAGGTGGCTATCCAGTTTTCCCAGCACCATTTATTGAAGAGAGATTCTTTTCCCCAGCGTATGTTTTTGTCTGCTTTGTCAAAGATTAGATGGTTATATGAGGATGGTTTTATATCAGGATTCTCACATCTGTTCCACTGGTCAATATTCCTGTTTTTGTGCCAATACCATATTGTTTTAATTACTACAGCTTTGTAGTATAGTTTGATATCTGGCATATTAATGCCTCCCATTTTGTTTTTGTTGCCTAGAATTGCTCTTGATATTCGGGGTCTTCTTTGGTTCCATACGAAGCGTAAAATTATTTTTTCTATATCTGTGAAGAATGCTGATGGGATTTTAATAGGTATTGCATTGAATCTGTAGATCAGTTTGGGTAGTATAGACATTTTGATGATATTGAGTCTGCCGATCCACGAGCATGGTATGGATTTCCATCTGTTTACATCCTCTGCTATTTCCTTCCTCAGTGTTTCATAGTTCTCCCTGTAGAGGTCTTTTACCTCTTTGGTTAAATATATTCCTAGGTACTTTAATTTCTTTGTTGCTATTGTGAAGGGAATTGAGTCTTTGATTTGGTTCTCAATTAGATTGTTGTTGGCGTATATGAATGCCTCTGATTTCTGTGTATTGATTTTGTATCCTGAGACTTTACTAAATTCATTGATCAGTTCCAGGAGTTTCTTGGTTGAATCCTTGGGGTTTTCTAGATACAATATCATATCATCAGCAAACAGTGAAAGTTTGATCTCTTCTGCCCCTATTTGGATACCTTTGATTCCATTTTCCTGTCTGATTGCTGTAGCCAAGACTTCCAGCACTATGTTGAACAGAAGTGGAGATAGTGGGCAGCCTTGTCTGGTTCCAGTTCTAAGTGGGAATGATTTCAATCTTTCCCCATTCAGTATGATGTTGGCTATGGGTCTGTCATATATGGCTTGTATCATTTTTAGGTATGTCCCTTCTATGCCTATTTTCTTAAGTGTTCGTATCATGAAAGGGTGTTGAATTTTGTCAAAAGCTTTTTCTGCATCTATTGAAAGAATCATGTGGTCTTTGTTTTTGCTTCTGTTGATGTGGTGAATTGCATTTATAGATTTACGTATGTTGAACCATCCCTGCATCCCTGGGATGAAGCCCACTTGGTCGTGGTGGATTATTTTTTTGATAAGTGTCTGTATTCGGTTAGCTAAGATTTTGTTGAAAATTTTTGCATCTATATTCATTAGGGATATTGGTCTGTAGTTTTCTTTTTTTGTTGCATCCTTTCCTGGTTTTGGTATCAGAGTAATATTCGCTTCATAAAAGGTGTCGGGGAGGTTTCCGTTCTTCTCGATGTTGTGGAATAGTTTCTGCAAGATAGGTACTAGTTCTTCTTTGTAAGTATGGTAAAATTCAGGTGTGAAGCCATCTGGACCAGGACTTTTCTTTTTAGGGAGATTTTTAATTGCTGTTTCTATTTCAGCTGTTGAGATTGGTCTGTTCAGGGAATCTATTTCTTCCTGGTTGAGCCTAGGGAGGCTGTGTGTTTCTAGAAATTTGTCCATTTCCTCCACATTTTCCAGTTTGTGTGCATAAAGATTTTTGTAGTATTCATAAATTGTATCTTGTATCTCTTTGGGATCAGTTGTGATATCTCCTTTTTTATTCCTGATGGAGCTTATTAGAGATTTCTCTTTTCTGCTTTTCGTTAGCTTAGCCAATGGTGTGTCAATTTTGTTTATTTTTTCAAAGAACCAACTTTTTGTTTTATTAATCTCCTGAATAGCTTTCCTGTTTTCAATTTCGTTTAGTTCTGATTTGATCTTGTTGATTTCACTTCTTCTGCTGGGTTTGGGGTTGGTCTGTTCTTCTTTTTCCAGCTCTTTGAGTCGTTTCATTAGATTGTCTATTTGTGATCTTCTTGTCTTTTGGTTATAGGCATTTATGGAGATAAACTTTCCTCTCAGAACTGCTTTAGCTGTGTCCCAGAGGAGTTGATAACTTGTCTCTCCATTGTCGTTTTCTTCATAGAAGTTTTTTATTTCTGTCTTGATTTCTTCATTTACGAAGTAATCATTTAGTAGGAGGTTGTTTAATTTCCACGTTTTTGTGTAGAAATGTGAGTTTCTGTTAGGGTTGATTTCTAGTTTTATTCCACTGTGATCTGAGAAGGTACATGGTATGATTTCTATTTTTTTAAATTTCTTGAGATTTTCTTTGTGTCCTAGGATATGGTCAATCTTAGAGAATGTCCCGTGAGCTGATGAGAAGAACGTATATTCAGTGGATTTTGGGTAGAATGTTCTGTAGATGTCTGTCAGACCCAATTGTTCTAGAGTTTTGTTTAAGTCCATTATTTCTTTATTAATTTTCTGTTTGGAGGATCTGTCTCGTGCCGTCAGTGCGGTGTTGAAATCTCCGGCGATTATGGAGTTGCTATTAATCCATTTGCTTAGCTCCAGTAAGGTTTGCTTTATGAATCTGGGTGCACCTAAGTTGGGTGCATATATATTTAAAATTGTTATCTCTTCTTGTTGGACTGTGCCCTTCACCATTATATAATGACCCTCTTTGTCTTTTACTACTTTTGTTGGTTTAAAAACTAAATCGTCTGAAATTAGAACTGCCACACCAGCCTTCTTTTGGCTTCTATTTGCTTGGAATATTGATCTCCACCCTTTTATTTTTAGTCTATATGCATCCTTGCAGGTTAGATGTGTTTCCTGAAGACAGCATATACTTGGCCTGTATTTTCTTATCCATTCAGCCAGCCTATGTCTCTTGAGTGGAGAGTTTAAGCCATTCACATTTATTGAGAGAACTGATAGGTAAGGTAGATTACTGATCATTCTGTTGGGTTGGATGTTGTTGCTATGATTTCTGTCTTGAGCCATTGTAATATCTGGCCTTTAATATCTTTGGGTTTTGGTTGTTTTTATATTCGTGGGTTATTTTTATGATGTTCCGTGCATAACGCTGTTTTAAGTACTTCTTGTAGGGCTGGTCTTGTCTTGGTGAATTCTCTGAGCCTTTGCTTGTCTGAGAATGTTTTTATTTCTCCTTCATATATGAAGCTTAGTTTTGCAGGGAATAATATTCTAGGCTGGGCATTGTTTTGTTTCAAAAGAGTGAGAATGGGGCCCCAGTCTCTCCTTGCTTGTAAAGTCTCATTAGAGAAGTCTGATGTTATTCGAATTGGCTTTCCCTTGTATGTTACTTGCTTCTTTTGTCTTACAGCTCTTAGAAGGGCCTCTTTAGTTGATACTTTGGTTAGTCTGATGACTGCATGTCGTGACGTCTTCCTGTTTGCGTTGAATCTCCCAGGGGTCCTCTGAGCTTCTTGAACTTGTATATCAAGATTTTGAGCAAGGCCTGGGAAATTTTCCTCTATTATATCTTCAAACAGCTTGTCCAACCCTTGAGTGTTGTCTTCTTCCCCTTCCTGTAACCCTATGACCCTCACATTAGGTTTCTTCACATAATCCCACAGCTCTTGTAGGCTTTGCTCTTTTCTCTTGTTTCTCTGCTCTATTTCTGTGACTGATTTATTTAATTGGAGGGTGTTATCTTCAAGCTCTGAGATTCTTTCTTCTGCTTCATCTACCCTGTTCTTGAGACTTTCCACTGTATTTTGTAGTTCCTTGAATTGATTCTTCATTTCCAGGAGTTCGGTTACACTTTTCTTCAATGTGTCTATTTCTTTTCTCATATCCTGGAGACTTTTTGTGGTTTCTTGGTGTTGGTTGTTGAGTTGTTGTTGCAGCTGGGTGAGTGTTCTTATGTTCCACATACGAAATTCCTCTTCTGTCATATTGGTTGCCTGATTTTGGTCGGTGTCCGTTTCTAGGGGGCTGGTGCTCCTCTTTGGGGGTGTTTTTTCCGTTTGGTTCTTCATATTTCCTGAGTTCTTTCGCTGATTTCTTCCCATGTCGATCAGTTGTTGTTTCTTTCCTTAGTTTATTGTTTGGGTATTCACACACCTTGTTTAGTTTCTGAGGCGTTAGGTGGTGCCTGTGGGTGAAATTGGACCACTCCCTGTATATTGAGTCAGTGGGTGCCGTGGAAAGGCTGTGCAAGATGCCGTCCCTGTCAGTAGGTGGCGTTTGCTTGGAGGAACAGGCTATGGTGTTGATTTTGAGTCCTGTTATCAGCTCTCGTTCTGGGCGGAGCTGGGTTGGGTAAGGCTGCCCTCAGGCCGTTAGCAGGGGTCAAAGTTCTGTTCTCTGCTGTCAGGGCGGGGCTGGAATGGTCCCGCTCAGCCAGAAAGTCTGGGAGTGGGGGTTGGGGCTGTCTGAGACCCGCAGTCTGCAGCAGGCCTGGCTTCTTTCCACCCTCCCCAACTCCGCAGCTACTCCTGGGCCTCTGCCAGCAGGCCAGACCACAAGCTACCAGGCCTCCCCGGACTGTGATGCCGGCGGGGAGGTTCCCTGCACAGGAACGCCACTTGGGTTGGGTGCACGGCCTCCTCCTGGGAGGAAGGTTGCCCTCTAGGATGCCAATCCGCCCCTGGAGGCACACAGACCTCAGTAGGCTGTTCACGTATAACCCTTCTGTGCCCCGGGCAATGCTAGCCCTTGGTGCAGGGGATCTGGTCTGCAGGTCCGACCTCTGGGTCCCAGAGTTCAAACTGTATTCCCACCAGGGAGAGGATTTCCGGTCCTAATTCACCCACAGGGAGCCCAAGCTGGGTCTATGTCTCTCAGCCTCTGAGTCGGCACCGTTTTCCTGGGAACACGGTGCCAGCAGCACCTGGGAGGGCGGGCGGGGTCCCAAACGGGAAGGTCACATTCCCTGGAGGTGCCTCTGGCTGGTGGCTGTATTGTCTCTCTGGGCAGCCGCGGGTAGGGTCGGCGGAGCGGGGGAGGAGGCAATATGGCGCCTGCCGCGCGGCTCGGGTCTGTGCACACGGAGGTGCCCGGAGGAAGTTGGGAACCTGGTGCCACGTCTGCTACAGGCTCACTGTTGGCAGGCGGCGGCAGTCTCTGGGCTGGTGTCCGCAGGTCTCTCCACCCGCTGGGGAGCCCACCAGCAGTCCCGAATGCAGGGGCGGGGAAACAGCAGATCCACCTACCCTTGCTGCTGGTCTCCGGGCTGCTCCGGTGGTCTCAGCCTCCAGTTCTCCTCCGCAGCCTCCTCCCGTGGAGTCTCCCGGGGTCTCAGGTACCCCTCCTTCTGGCCCTTGTCCGCTGTATGCTCGTCTTCTTGCTTCTTTCCTCTAGTTTCTGCTAGAATCTGTCTTTTTTGCAGAGACCCTCTGTCTGGCGGTGTTATTCGTCCGCCATCTTGCTCCGCCCCCCCTTATAGTCATTTTTGATAGGTTTTGTCTTTTAGTCTTTTTACTCAAGATATAAGTGGCTATACACTGCAATTACAGCATAGAGTATTCTGTGTTTTTGTATTCATGGTTACCAGTGAGTTGTGTACCTTCAGATGATGCCTTATTGTTCATTAACATCCTTTTCTTTCAGATTAAAGAACTCCTTTTAGCATTTCTAATAGGCCAGGTTTGGTGTTGATAAAATCCTTCAGCTTTTGTTTGTCTGGGAAAGTCTTTATTTCTCCATATTTGAAGGAGATTTTTTTTTGAAAGATATAACATTTTAGGGTTAAGGTTTTTTTCCTTCAGCACTTTGAATATGTCATACCACTCTTTTCTGGCTCATAAGTTTGCTGCCACACGTATCAGACCTCCCTTATATGTTGTTTTTTTCTTTTTTCTTTCTTCCCTTAGGACCTTTCTTTATCCATGACCTTTGGGAGCTTGATTGTTAAATGCCTTCAGGTAGTCTTGTTGGGTTAAATCTGCTTAAAGGTGTTCCGTGACCTTCTTATACCTGAATATTGATATCTTTCTCTAGGTTGGAAAGTTCTGTTATTATTTCTTTGAATAAACTTTCTATCTCAATCTCAGAAGATATTATTTAAGGTAGCATAGTATAATGTATTAAGTACTTGTGCTTCAAAGTAACTTTTAAAAATCGTGTCTCATTATGCAAATTTTTGAAATACTCTAATAAGATGCGCTGCAATAAAATCGAATTTTAATCTTTCTTTTATAGATTTGTCTTATGGATTTTTATTTAATAGAGCAGATTTCTTTTGTATCTATTACACACAAAATTAGTATAACAGTATTATTGTGTTGTCATACTGGTCAAAACAATTCTCTTAAAATAAATATTCAACTATATTATATCCTATTCCTAGGACAGCTTGGAACAAATGTAAGCTTTTTGAAAACAAAGAAGATTTCTCAGCCTGCTATGGAAATAGAAGAGGACTCTACTGAAAAGATTCAACTTCTTAAAAGCAGTGGAACCTCTATCTTAAGTATTGACAGCTTAGAAGCAAATGGTAAGATATGTGGAGGGATATGAGTTGATAAGTTATTAATTATTAATACAATGCTTATATTTAGAACTATAAAAATTAACTATCTTGGAGCCTCCTTTACTAAAGCATGTAGACAAATTTAATATCTTCCTAGAGGCTTAGAATTACAACTCTAGAGAAGCCTAAACCTTACATATTTATTAAGAATATGAATCTATATTTGGTGTATAAGAGATTAAAGTATTTGTAAAAAATTTTTTAATTTACTATATAGTATCAATAAATACATCATTAAAATGAATTTTACCAAAATTCTATATGTTAATAACATATATTTGTGCTTTCCATTTAGAACTAGCAGTTTCTGAGCTCAATCATAGTATTCTTGGATTGGGATTGGACACATTAGAAGAACAAGAGGAGAAAGAGCAATTTTTTGCCAGGCTTGAGAAAGGCTTAACATCTTCCATTGATTATTCAAGGTTAAATAAGGAATTGGATTCTAATGACTCCATACATTTTAAAGCTTTACATAGGTAAAGTAAATATACTATAAACTCTTAAATGATTTCTGTGTTTTCTGAATTTTCAGAAGATTGGTGTATGCATGGGCTTGATTAGGTAAATAGTATAACAAGCAAAATTAAATCTTATTTTTTAACTGTGTTCTCTGTTCATTGTTAGGGTTTTTCTTATCTTTGAATAGAAAATGCTCATTTGTATTTTAGAGCTCAGACTGCCTCCAGAATCTGAAATTTCATACCTAAAATACTATTGAGACTAATAGTACATTGCCAGTAAGTCCTTACTAGGAAAGTGATTTATTAAGGGACTTTCTATAGATAAAATTAGTAAGAAAGTCCCAAGTTATTGATACTGTTACAAACTTCCGGGATAAAAGGAACAAAAAGGGAAGTAAGAACCAAGGAGCAAAGATAAATTTGGTCTGTGTCTTACCTCTGTGTTTTGATTCTGATGATAATCAGGAAACCTCACTTATCCTAGAAATCCTACTAGTTGACTGAGCTGTTCCTGTCGTATGTACAGTAAACCAGGGGTGGGAAACCTTTTTATGTTGGAAGCCTGCAATAATTTAGCTGTATTCAAATAAGGCTGCAATCAAGAAACTTCAATTAGATATACTCGAAAATGTACATTATTTTGTAAAAATCTAACTATTATGTACTTAATAATTTCAAAAAACGAAAATATTTGGTAATTTTAAAGTTAACCTTTTCATGACTTTGCTGCGTCTGTTCTTTGTTGGAAAGCATTTGAATATTTGATTGTAGCATGAAGGTCCATAGTTTCAGTTGTTTATCTACATGAGTATTAGTCATTTATGACCTTAAGGGCATCTTGATTTGGGTTAGGTAGGAGAATATAGATTTGCAGCAATAAGTGGTTGAAAAGCAAGAAAGCATTTTTGGGGCATGTTGCTGAGGGCATGGGTATTTTGCATTTTTCCATATTACAATTGGCTCTTTCTTGGCATCAAACAATGACTTTAAAATGTCATTTACTGAGAGCTCAATCAGTTTCACCTATAGTTCTGTAGGTGAACTAATATGAACTAAGTGAGGCTGAAATGCTAATTTGAGTGTGACATCATGATTCTCAGAGTCAGTGAACCTTTCATTGTATTCTCCAATTAATAGGTCTATAGCAGCTCCATGTTCTTCAAATGGTTTGCATTTATCATCCTGCTCATCACTAACCTTTGCTAACTGGGGAAAATGTTCATCCAGAATTTCCTTTTGAAGAAGTGTTTTGAAAAAAGATAGCTTTTTTTGAAATGCTTGGATTTTTTTTGTCACATACATAGACTTATGTACAATACATAGACTTAGTTTTACCTTGAAAAGAAATATTCCAGTCATTTTGATGAAATGATACCACACAAAAATGCTGCCTTCCTATAGAAATCGTCTTTCAATAATTCATATTGTTGATTCTGTTCTTCATAAAATTTAACTATTCTTGCAGAAATCAAATTTTGGCTAACACCTGACCCCATGATAGCCAACATACTTTAGAATGTTATGGCAAATCCACACTGAATACCTCATCTTTCAACTTTAACATGTTATGAAGCTGACCATGCCATGTTGCATTTGCATGAATGTAGTTAACAATACTTACAACTTGTTGCAAAGTGTCACTTAAACTAGCAGCTTTAGCACAGAGATTTTGCTGGTGCAAGATACAATGAAAAGAAATGAGAGCATCTGGAACTGTTAATATTTTTTTTAATCTGTGCAATAAACCCTTCATGTTTTCCTGTCATGGAAGGTATGCCGTCTGTACGTACACTCACTAAATTTACCAAATTCAGTCCAACTTCACAACATTTATCTTGAAAGTTGTTGAAGATATCTATTCTGCATGTTCTGTTCATAAGAAGATATCTATTCTGCATGTTCTGTTCATAAGAGTGCCCAAAGCAAGTAACTCCACATAGCAAAGAAAATCCTCTGTTATGACCCAAATGAGGTATAAAACCTGTGCTGAGTCAGTAGTATCAGTTGATTCATCCAAAATGATTGAATAATATGTATTTTCCTTTTGAAGTATCACATGAAGTTGTTCTGTTAAGTTGAAGGCTAATTCATGCTGCCATCAGTTATGGTTCTCCTTGAAAGAGGCAGTTGTTTATACTTTTAAACGTTATCAGGGTCTAAGCATCCTACAGTTTCGACGATGCATTCTTTCACAATTTCTACATCTCTAAATGGCTTCCCTTTTTTCCTTGAGTACATTAGCTACTTTATAAGTTGCTTTATTGGTGTTATTTCCAGGTCTTATTGCTGATTGAAAGAATTGTCTTTGCTTTTGCTTTTCATCTTTTAATTTTTATAGTATGACCTTTTGTGCCTCTCTCTCTAATTTAAAATATTTGTGGTCTTTATGAGTGTTATAATGCTGATGAGCATTGAATTTCTTTCATGTTGATATTGCAGTATCACAAAGCAAGAAAATAATCTTATATTTAGCAGAACAAGATAATATTGCAATTCCCAATCTTCAGTAAAAAATCTGTTTACTTCAGCATTCTCTTGGTCTTCTTTGACATGATGGGCTGTTAAGAAGACAATTAAAAAAATACTGTCGATCTGTGCAATTATTCACAAATTCCACTTCAAAGAGAAACACAGTGCACTGTTGTCAAAAGCTGATAAAAGAGTGGAGTACTCACCCCTGTAAACTCTAGCCAACCAGCCTTGTGCAACTGGGGTGCCAACCAGGGAGGGGAAGTTAGAACTAAATCATGGGTATAGCAGCTGTCAGTTTTGCCCTTATGGCTTACTAATGTTCTAATTGTTCTGGTCAATCTGAGAGGATTATTTCATTGAAACTTATTTTATTCTTTGGCATTTTAAATATGTTCATTTTAAAAATAAAATAAAATGTAAAAGATAAGCAAAAGTGTATTAATAGAAATAAAAATGTGTGTTCTGTAAAATTTGGATTCAGTCCAAAAGGCTGCACTTAAGGACCTAGAAGGCCACACGTGTGATCTTAAGGCTGCAGGTTCCCCACCCCTGCAGCAAACCATTGCCATTCTCAAGATATTTGTGAAACCTGAGGTCTTTAATCTTCTTGGTTAGTTATCCATATAATTTTTTAATTATAAATAGAAAGCAGATTATAATTTTATTTAGAATTTTGAGAACACAAAAGTATAATAAAGTTAAGGGTCAGAAGAATCGTACCTCTGATTATTATAGTGCCTAGTCTCCTCAAGATGATTAGTTTCTGATAAACAGTAGATAAAGTGGTACATTTAATATCATAAATTATGCAAGATCTAAAATTTTTCCCTATCTATAAGGTAAAAAGTTAGCCTTTTGGTTTTATGGATGTTGACAATAGACATGAGATTTCTGGGTCAGAACCAAAGACCTTATTTCTCAAAGTAAAAGCAGTACCCGAGTGTCAATGTTTGTTGGCATCAGCTCTCCATGCCCCAGGAGACCCATGGGGGCAAAGCAAAGGATCCATGAGGTTGTCTGCATGTGCATTGGGTGAGTTATGGAAGGGGAACACTGAGCTTTCCTTTATAGTAAGTGGAAGCAAGCCTATTATTTGGACAGAAACATTACCTCATCTCTCAAGATTGCTCACTGCAAAGCACAACCCTGAGAAATGGCTCGGTGAAAAATGGTCAGGCTTTTGCATTCTTGGCATACTCAGCAAGAACGTGCAGGGACATTCAGGGTCCTTGGTGATTACCTCTTACAATGGTGACAACACAGATTAAGCATGCACAGGTTTTGGGGCCACAACTTTTTGCCACTTTGCAACATTTCTTAACTTTTTCCTATTTCTTAAT
This sequence comes from Microcebus murinus, assembly GCF_040939455.1. NCBI lineage: Eukaryota > Metazoa > Chordata > Mammalia > Primates > Cheirogaleidae > Microcebus > Microcebus murinus. Next base: position 70,216,240 of record NC_134108.1, read on the forward strand.
AGTATTCTTAACTATTAATATTTTTCTCTATAACAGGCTGGTCAAAGTGCAGGATAACATGCATTATGCAATATCAGGTGTTTGCCCCTATTATTATTATAATAGTCTTACAGTTTCTCTGGTCTATTGATGATATCACTAAAGACAGGGTTGACGACTGAAAAAGTAGAACTGATTTCTTGATTTGAAAAAAAGCAGTATGTGAACTAATATATTCAATATAACTAAAACATGCTCAAGCTCCTTTGTCCCCTTGCTGAGTTTTCCTTGGTTTAAGGCTCCTTTTCAGCTTTCTTCAGGATTAAATTGCTTATTAGCATGTAAATTTCTGACTTCAGCATTTTTTTTCTGGCCTCTATGTAAATTAAACTAGTTCTCAATTGCGAATCTTTAGTAAAGAAGGGCTATCTGGGTCATAATATAATATGTGTATATGCAAATACATACATTTCTGTATAAAATTATGTGTATTTCAGAAATATGGCATTTTTTCCCTTTGTATTGCTTTTGCAACCACAATTAGTCTTATGCTTTAAAAATCCTTTATTGTCAAAACATTTTCCTTATGGCTCCCAAATTTTTAGCTTTTTAAATTTTTTTTAATTTTTATTTTATTTCATTGATTTTTCTAAGACAAGGTCTTGCTCTGTAGCCCAAGGTAGAGTGCAGAAGCATCATCATAGCTCACTACAACCTCAAACTTCTGGGCTAGCCTCCTGAGCAGCTAGACATATAGGTGTACACCGCCACACTGGGCTTATTTTTCTATTTTTTGTAGAGTTGGGGTCTTGCTGTTGCCCAGGCTGGTCTTGAATTCCTGGCCTCAAGGGATTGTCTTGCTTCTGCCTCTTAAAATGTTAAGATTACAGGCTTGAGCCACTGTGCCTGGCCTCACATTTTTAATTTTTGACAGAATAAGAGTACTTAAGAGAAAATAAATAATTTTAGAGATTTTTTTTAAATATGCAAAGGATTGCATGAGAATATATTTTTAACATATAATATTAAATATTTTTTTCAGCAGTCAAGCCAATATAGAACTAACTGAAGATGAACATGAGAATGAATCAAAACATGAAGAACTGGCAGGTAATTTCATTGGTTTTAAAATTTAATATAGCTTTTAGTTAAGACATTGATAGGGGAACAATAATTAAAAGAAAAATCATATTGTCTTAGAAATAGCTTTGAACAGGTAGAGCTGGGTTGCTTATATTGTAATCTGAGCTACTAAAAAATTGTTTTAAGTAAACTGCTTGATTTGTTGAGAGTGGGGAGCGGACCAATTGTGAAGACAGAGAAAAGGAATTTTGTGCTAGGATTGTGGAAATCTTTGAAACCTGAACAAAACCCACAAAGCATACCTTTTTTCATCTTTTAACTTTTAATATATCTGTGTTTTTATATATAAAAGATTTTTCTTGTAGACTGCATATAGCTGGATTTTACATTTTTGTCCAGTCTGGCACTCTCTGACTTTTAATTAAAGTGTTTCTACCCTTTTTAAAAATGTATTTATTGATACGACGGTTTACTGTTTTGCCATTTGTTTTCTATCTTTCCATCTTTTTTTGTTGTTGCTTTTATCCTGCATTCTATTGGATTGACTATTTACAGTATTCTATTTTATTCCAACTTTTGGCTTTTTAGTTATACCTCCTTATTTTTTTCTTAGTTGCCCTGATTCACAATATATGTCTTTACCTTATTAGATTCTACTTTTAAATAACACGTCACTTTATTTCTATGAACTCTAACAAACGGTAAACTCCACTCGACCATTTACCTGGTTTTGTCATATATTTCTTTTCTACATGCCTTTAAAACCCCACAATGGATTATTATCATTATTATTATTAAAACAATCAGTTAACATTTAAAAGTATTTTTAATAAATAAAAAAGTCGTCGGGCGCGGTGGCTCACGCTTGTAATCCTAGCACTTTGGGAGGCCGAGGCGGGCGGATTGCTCAAGGTCAGGAGTTCGAAACCAGCCTGAGCGAGACCCCGTCTCTACCAAAAATAGAAAGAAACTAATTGACCAACTAAAAATATATATACAAAAAATTAGCCGGGCATGGTGGCGCATGCCTGTAGTCCCAGCTACTCGGGAGGCTGAGGCAGTAGGATCGCTGAGCCCAGGAGATTGAGGTTGCTGTGAGCCAGGCTGACGCCACGGCACTCACTCTAGCCTGGGCAACAAAGTGAGACTCTGTCTCAAAAAAAAAAAAAAAAAAGTGAATATTTATGTAAAATTTATATTTATCAACATATTTATCATTCCCAGTGCTTTATTTTGCCCCCCCTCCCCTTTTTTTCTTCAGTTAGAGGTTTCTTAGCTTTTTTTTTAAGGGACAGAGACTTGCTCTGTCCCTGAGGCTAGAGTTCAGTGGTGCAAACATAGCTCACTTATCTTGAACTCCTGGGCTCCAGCAGTCCTCCCAGCTCGGTTTTCTGAATGGCTAGAACTACAGGTGTGCGCTCCTTGAGCACTTAAATGATTTCATTTTATTGTTTTCTGACCTTATTTTTCATGAGAAGTTACTGGTAATTCCTATTGTTTTTTTCCCCATTTTCAAGATTTTCTCTTTATCCTTGTTTTTGGCATTTGTGATGCATATTGGTGTGCTTTTGTATTTATCCTGTTTGGAGTTGATTGAGCATCATTGATCTGTGGATTTATAGTTTCCATCAAAATAAAAAATATTTTGGCTATTCTTAAAACACAATTCTGCTTTCTATCTTCTGCCATTTGACCCTAATTATATGTTAGAATGCTAAGTTTTGTCCTACAGGTCACTAAGATGTTTCCATTTTTTTAAAGCTATTTTTTCTTTCCATGCTTCAGTTTCTATTGCTATGCCTTCACAATACTGATCTTTTTCTTTAATCTAGAAGTTCCTTTTGGATCTTTTCTTAAATCTCCTTAATATCTTTCCTCATTATGTTCTTGCTTTTCAAGTCCTTACTATTAAGCCTATTTTATAGATCCCAGTATTTGTTCATTTCTGAATCTCTTTATATTAGCTGTTTTTTCTCTGGGTTATGAGACACTTTTTCCTGCTTCTTAGATGTCTAGTAATTTTTTTTATTGGATGTTGAGTATTGTGAATTTGCATTGATGAATGTCTGGGTTTAGCTTTCTTATTCTAAAAAGTGTTGAGCTTTGTTCTGGTAAATAGTTGATCCTACCATTTGATCCTTTTGAGGCTTTTCTTATGCTTTGTTAGGGGAAGTCTAGATTAACCACTCTAGGTATCATTTAACACTACTATTAAGGCATACCTCTTTTGAAATTTCTACTAAATGGCCCCTAGTGATCAGTGACCATTTTACATTCAAGCAGGTTAGAGTTCAAAAGTCTTCTTGCTCTATATGAACTCTGAGAATAGTCCAGCCTGCAGCTTCCCAACCTCCCACCTTCTCCATAAGCAGACTGATGGCATCAGTTAACATGGAGACACCTTTTCCTTCTGCAAAGCCACTTACATATAATTTGGAGGCTTTAGCCAAGAAGTGCCCAGGACTGGGGAAACAGCAAAGGTCATCTAGGGACCAGTATTTACCTGATTGGAAGGGTCAGAGATAAGTCTTGCATAAGTAGTATTTTAAGGTTTACAGTAGAGATACCTATAGAAACCAAAAAAAAAAAAAAAATCAATCAACTTGAAATGAGCAAAATCCAGCCTTTTTAAGAGTTTCAAGATTTCACAAAAATCCCTCCTTTTATAAGTAAGCAATTGGAGATTTTTGTCTTTACAAGAACAAATATTGGCCAGGTGCAGTGGCTCATACCTATAATCCTAGCATTTTGGGAGGCCAAGGCAGGAAGATTGCTTGAGGTCTGGAGTTCAACACCGGCTTGAGCAATAGCAAGACCCTGTCTCTACAAAAAAATAGAAAAATTAGCCAGGCATGTTGCATGTACCTGTAGTCCAGCTACTCAAGAGGCTAAGGCAGGAGGATCACTTGCACCCAGGAATATGAGGTTGCAGTGAGCTATAATGATGCCACTGTACTCTAGCCTAGGTGACAGCAAGACCCTGTCTTCAAAAAAGGGAAATAAATAAATAAATATTAAAGTTTTACTTTAAATGTAATATAAAATCCTTTGGACAGCTCTAGAAATTTTTAGTTGGTTAATAATATAGAAGATTACAAGTATAAAACTCTCAGAATTATTTGAAAGTATAAAAAAATGAAGTAAACCTAAGATAGTCTTATAGATTGAATTCTCATTAAATCTTTACAAAAATATATGTTCTTTAAAGGTATCTTCATGTTACTATTTCAATAAATTATTCTTATATAATCTTCTTCCTTTAGAAAACATCAGTCTTTTCCTGAAATTTGACTTTTTTGACAGTGTGATCTTGTACTTTTTAAAATTATTTTTTTCAGAAAATTATAGTGATGATTTTGAGGATGAAGAGGATATTGATGCACCTTTGACTACTAAAGATGAAAAGACTCATTGCAAAGAGAATCTCAAATCAGAAAAAATAAATGCACCCAAACAGGTATACATCAATTATATATTTGACAGTTTTGCAACTTCTTTCATGAACTTGGCTGACTATTACCATATGAAGAGCTCAAAATATGAAGTTCTTGATAGTCTTGCTTGTTGTAAACTTACAGGTCTCTTAACACTCAGTTAAACATTTTCTTAACTCAGGATATCAATTTAATATATAATTGATAAGCGGTTTCTCTTGGCAAATAATTTCCTTCAGTTAAGCTTTAGAAATTGAAAACTTAATTAAAAATTTCAGAACTAATTTTTAAATAAGTATATTAAATTACACTTTTCTTCGGTGTATAACTTGCCTTGTGAAGTCCAATAAATACTTCTCCCCAGTATTAGTGGTAACATTAGTGTCTGAAATGTATTTGACTAAAATAAGGAATTACATTATTCCATTCACATTTAGCAGTACTATATTCTAATTTTCTCATTTCTCAATTTTTACCAGTACTACTCCATATTGCGTGCCACATAGAACAAATACTATTTGTTATTTTGGTTTTGATCTGGACACAGTCTCTTTTAGGACTGTATGTTAGAACTAGATGTTTCAAACATGTATGAAACCATTGATTCTCTAAATAGAAGAGAGAAATACTTTGTGGGTATACATAAATATTTTTATTTTCAAATTCGCTTAGTACTTTGTCCTTGGGTATTTATATATTCAGTTTGGAGGGGAAAACCAAGGTGACCTTAGAAATAACACAAAGATTAATGTGACCTGATGAGTATCCTTAGAAATTTAGTGAGATTTACACTTGGAATATGGTAATTACAATATTTTGTGAAAAAATTAATAGGTCAGTAGAAGGCATGGTAGTGCAGTATATTAAAGGAAAGGTCATTTAGAGAAACTCAACACAACAACTATTCACAAGAAAGTCATTATGGTCAGGCCAATAATAATCTTATTTTTTCTACCCATGAAAATTCACAAAAAAAAAAATCTAGAAACTTGAAAAAGGAAATGGGAATTAATATGTCATATGTAACTTTGATCTTCATTAATCTTTCTGATTTCAAGCTTTGTCTTTGTTTCTTCCTTAAACTCTGTAAACTAATATTGTGGTTTCAAGAAGGACGTCATTGAATAAAATTTTAATGTAACAAAAAAAAAAAGTATACCCTGAATAAAAATGTGTCAACCGAAATGTGGAAACCTTGTAGAGAGCTGTCTGAGTAAGAATCCAAATAGAAAGGAATTAAGCTCTGTTTTTATGGAAGGACCCTACATACTGCCTAGCCAGGTCGGGGATATAGGGAATACTACTTAGGTAACTTACTCTAAGGGAACCTATAATATTAAAGAACTTCATGTATCTTGCCAATTCGGTGACTTGCTGCCTTTCTGAAAGTTGTATCTTTCAAAATGTAGATGAAATGAGTGTAAGGTATATTTGGTCATTAATTTTGAACAATAAGGGAAAATCAGTTGGTGATGTTATAATTGTAGGACTCTTATATGAAGTAGCCCTGTTACCTTGAAGTTTGAAAAACAGGAGAATTTTTGAGCAAGGTAGATGAGCAGATGGCACCTAGATACTTTAAGTTAAGCAAGGCGTTTTAAAACCTAATTAAATTTGGTAATTGTCAGAAAGTTCAAAGAGAATCTTAAAAGTTCTTTCAGAGCTATAGTCTCTGTCTAGTCTTGAAGAATTACTAATGAATGAGAGTGGTGAAGGAAACCTAGAAAGCACTTTCCTGATCTTTTCATAACGGAATAAAGCACTGGCTTTCAAATTTTGCTACTATTCACACTGTGGTCATTTTACATAATTTTGGTTTCAAAACATAAGCATTTTCTTCTTTTAATTTAGGAAGAAGAGAAAACTGGCATGCTGGCTAATGGTAAATATTATGTAGATTCATATATTTTAGCTGGCAAAAACTAGTCTGTTCAGAATTTCATCTAAATAATTCCAAATAAATCACTCTGTCTTTTAAATATCTTTAAGGAATTAAAGTTCTAGCATTTCTCAGTAATGTATCCCTTGTGCCTATCTTGAATTTATTCTGTTACATTTGAGAATATTTCTTTTTTGTTGTTTTTCTCAGGCCCTTTGCCTTCCACATATAAATGTACATTAAACTTGCATATAAGCATAGTTATGTGTTAGATGTTAGCCATAGGAAGAAAATCATATTTGTTATATATATCATGCTTATTAAGATTATATACCATTTTATATAAATATTCCTTTGTTTTTATATGTATTACATATGATTAAAATAATTTTATTAGATCCAAGGAACCACAGAATTTCTCTACATTCCTTATATTTTTTTCTTTTATATTTTTCCAGTTGTGTTGCTTGATTCGTTAGATTCTGTTGTAGAGGTCAACCTTGATGAACAAGATAAGATGACAACTAAGCCGAAAGCCCTACCAGAAATGACTGATAATGAAATGACAGGAACAGGTAAAAGTGTTTGAAAGACTAGCAATTCTATAAAATATGGAATACTTTATAAATAATTGACTGCATTTCTAGGGAAACATATATACTAACCATATTAATAATAAAAACTTTAAATCTCAGTTTTCATTTTTCTGCCATATTTAATAATTTAAATAATCAGAACTTGCTAATGGTGACACTTAATGCTAATAGGACAAGTAATATATGGTCTTAAATAAATACTTAATAAATTAATGAATGCTGTTGATAGGAATTGTAGCACTGTAAGTAATTATTAACTAATTTTCTATGCCTTTCTAGAGTACTCAGTTAAATTTGCCATGTGTAGGAGAAATGAGAGTTTGGTCTTATTGTGCTTTTCCATAGTTCCTTCTCTGTAGGAAAAAGCTAGATCACATCTCAAAATTCCGTAATACCGTGCTGGGCACGGTGGCTCATGTCTGTAATCCTAGCACTCTGGGAGGCGGAGGCGGGTGGATTGCTCAAGGTCAGGAGTTCGAAACCAGCCTGAGCAAGAGTGAGACCCCATCTCTACCATAAATAGAAAGAAATTAATTGGCCAACTAACACATATATACAAAAAATTAGCCGGGCATGGTGGCACATGCCTGTAGTCCCAGCTACTTGGGAGGCTGAGGCAGGAGGATTGCTTAAGTCCAGGAGTTTGAGGTTGCTGTGAGCTAGGCTGACGCCATGGCACTCACTCTAGCCTGGGCAACAAAGTGAGACTCTGTTTCAAAAAAAAAAAAAAAAAATTCCATAATACCTAGGACTAACTAGAGTTTGCTAAAGCTGATAAAGGTCTTTGAGACAGTGCCTTTTCAAACATTTTTAAAGCAATGGAAGCCTTATCTCCAATTAAAATCTTATGTAGAACCCTCTATATAGGTAAAAATGGTATTTTATCAGTATAAATATATATAAGCTCACATTTGTAACATTTACCTATAAAATTAATGAGAGCAAAAATGGTCTTTTGAAAATTTTAAAAACAGAAACTATTATAGAAGATCTGTTACATTCTCATATAGCCGTCAGCCTTCCAATGTGTTTTTATATTTTGTTTTTGTAGTACAGTATAAAATTATTCTTGTTTTAACACATAAATAGTTGCAAATGGGAACTTTTTAATCAGCTTGCTTTATAGTATGGATACTGGCCAACTAAACCAATTCAGACACTGGGGAAAAAAAAGAGTAATAAATCACTAACCAAAAAAAAAAAAAAAAAAAATCACTAACCAACTCCAAATACTAGTTTGTATTTTATTTTTACTTATTTTTACTTTTTTATTGATGTATAATATACATATAGATAAGTTTATGTGTCATGATACTGCAACTCAAAGTACTGGACATACCATTGTAATCAGCAAGTAGATCAAAAAACAAGGACCCAAACCACAATGTCTCATCATGTATCTCTTATTTCACCGTCTTTCCTTAGAAAGACAGTGACTCACCACTATTTTGAGTCACCACTATTTTGGCTTATTGCATCCACTTCCATTTTAAAATATAAAAGTTAAAAAATTACAACTATAAGAATTTGCCCAAGACCTGTTACTCACTTCTTGTTGCCTAACTGAATATTCCACTGTGATGAAGCACATGTCCTTCAGCCTTACTGCTGTGACATAAGTAACTATGTCACATATGTGCCATGATAGTCTGTCCATTTGCACAGTTATCAGTGAGCAGACATGAATTCTTTTAAAAGACCAAAGTGAAACTACAACTTTTCTAATCAACAGTATTTTAGAGGAAGTTCATATATATGCTGGATGGCCAGAGAAACTTTATTATGACATGTGTAGGAAAACAAGTAAAAGAGAAGGCATAAGTTATCAAAAATATAATTACATAATACCTTCAAAATATTGCAGTTACATAAATTGTACATTTGAGTGTGCAGATTTTAGTTTTAAAGCATGATTTAAAATGGAATTTCAGTCAAACATCTATGGAACCCATGATTTTCTCTGAAAAACTATTAGTATGATTTTGTAAAACATAGTGCGAAAATCCCTGCTGCTATACATTATAAGAAAAACTCAGAAATAAAAAATGTATTACTAAAAATAAAAATTCTGTTAAGATAATCCAAGCAATTATATAAAGCTATCATGTTTTGGTCCTGTTTCTTAAATGTTCTTGACTCTGAAATAATTCGATTAGTTAATTACTAGAAGGTAGTACAGCATGAACTTACTGTCACATAGACTTGGCTTCATACTCCCAGCCTTGCCACTTATCAGCTATATGACATTGGATAATTAATGCCTGTAAGCCTGTTTCCTCTTCTTAAAGGACTTGTGATGGTCAGCTGAGATAGTGCATACTGTATAATACATTACTTCAGATTCAGTGAGCAGTAGCAGCTATGTGGTTATTATTATTTATATCAACCCTCTGTTAATAATAGCACAAGCTATAATAATAACCTGAAGTCATACCATATAAATATTTATTGGCTGTGGGATACTGAATTTCCTAGCATTTCAAAAATGCACTTGGAAGTCTTCAAATGAGCATCTGAACTTGGTTTAAGAACTGAAAAATTCAGTGGGTTTTTTGTTTTGTTTTACTGTGTTCTAATAATAAGCTGACTAGGTATAGGTAAATCATTGTTAAAGATTATCTTTTGTTAATAATATTCATGAAATTCTTTGTGCTTTGTTGTATTAAAGAGGTTAGTAAATATAAAAGTTAGGTTTTCCTGACCCTAAGCCATATCTAGCCCTTCACTTGTTTTTATCTGTCTCAGGAAAGTGCCATTTTGTGCTGTGGCTGCATGACGGGAATAGTCACAGAATGACATTATTGCTCCATGAAACTAGACCCTGTCCTCTGCAAAATAGGATTAGACACTTCTCAGCATTCTAAATTTGAAAAATATAGGGACATTTTATCTTGTAGTAATATATAAAATAACTATAGAGTGCTCTCTTTTTAATTAAGGAAGATAAGTAAGCCCTTTTCAAAAAATGCATGGAAAAAGTTAACTTACGTGACTATGGCATTATTTTTAATATGACTTAGGTTAATGGCTCAAGTTAGGAGACAAGTACCTTTCCCTGCTCTGTTTTCTGAGCAGCTCTGAATGCCTCTTCATCCTCCATTTCTAATTTCTAACTTTTAGATCATTTGTTTTTCTGCATATTTGCTCTGTTGTTGCTTTAAGTCATAGAACTTCCTCCTTGTAACATCTTATACCTCTTAAGTTAGATATGAGCAAGCATTCAATACTACTCTGTTATTTGCCATTGAAATCATTTGTTTTTAATTTCAGGATATTATGATGGTACAAACATTTTAGTTACATTTTATGTGCTCTCTCTAGGAAAATATAAGTCATGCTAGATCACTGTCATTTCTTATTATTGAGTAGTATTCCATTGTGTGTGTGTGTGTGTGTACATATATATATATACCAAATTGAAATCATTTCTTTTATGTATACTCAAAAAATACTTGCACATCCTGATATTTTTATAAAGAAAAAAATACCTTGTGTTTACCTTTTTTCCTAAAATTTAATTCTCTCTTTCAGTCATGCTACTCTGAGCCTGGATGGTGGTTTAGGGGGAAAGGCAGGCTCACCTTAATAGGCAAGATCTTTTTCCTCATGTCCACTTGGAGAATCCCTACCCATTAATTGTTGGCAGTTCTGCTCTAACAGTATCCCCCTCTTGTTTTTGTTTTTAGTTTATTTAACCAAATTTGTTATTGTGTGTATTCTAAATGACCATTGTGACCTGAAGCATTAGCTTGAAAGCCATCTCATTGTAAGGCATTCTTACAGATAGACAATCTTATATGCAGTACTCATCTCTTATGTTTAGTGTTGAAAATAGCCCCTCAGAGTTGTGCACTGTACAACTTATAGCATATATACATACATATATATATATATATATATGCACACACACACACACACACACACACACACACACACATAGAGGTGGGGCTGTATATACTGTTTGAGTTTTAAGCATTAATTAACCATGGGTATCCAGAGAAGGGATTGGTCACCCTATTTCTCCTCTTTCTTTTCCCCATTCTTTTATGACTCATTATTTTGTCTAATTTTGAAAATTCTGCTTGTTAGTAATGAAACTTACAAAGTGAGTAAGAAAATACTCATAAAAATCTGAGATCATTATTGTCCTTAGATCCTTTGAATTCTTTTTGCTAGAATTTATTTGTCAAATGGTGGAAAGAAGTTTATAGGGAAGGAAGAGTGAATAATGACATCGAGGTTTCTATGTTGGGTGACTGAGTAAATAGCGATGCCTTTAGCTTAAATAGGAAATACTGGTAGTGGAACAAGGTTTGTTGGGGAATATAATGAATTCATTTGGGGATATGTAAGATGTGATTTACTTACAGGACAATCTAAATGCCTGTCAGGAAAAAGTTATATGGACAAAAGGCATAGATTTGGGAGTCATGAGCATATGGGTAATAGATGAAGCTAAGCGTCTTGATGAAGTGTCTTTTTTACACCAAAAAAATAGTGAGAGGTTCAAAAAAGAGGGTTAAGTTGTAGCCCTGAGATGAGCCATAGACTGTAAGAGATTGAAAAGTAGCCAATCAGAATGGTGGAGATAACAAAAAGAAGAAGGGATGCAGAAGAAATGGGTACCAGGAAAAGGATAACGACAAATGTCTCATAAAGTTGTAGAGAACTAAAGATGGAAGGATTTGGCTATTAGGAAATTGCTTTTGATTACAGCAGCTTTAGCAGAATATTGGAACATACTGGATTACAAAGTTAGAGGAGTGAATTGTGGTTAAATAAAAAATGCACACTGCAAGATGCTTGTTGATACAGGAAAGCAGAGAGAGTTAAGAGAGCAGTAGTGGTAAGGGAAAGATAGAATCCTTCAAAGGAATGTGTCAGATTTAGAAATTTAAAAATAGTTTTTTTCCAGTGCAGAGTTGTTGATTAAGAAGAGTAGGAAGAGAGGGCAGTGACTAGTGAAGTCACGTTTTACAGTGACTACATGAGTACAAATCTTAACTTGCTGAGTAGAGTTGTTGAGCCTGGTATGATTTCATACTGGTAGGCAACAGCTACAGAGTACCTGTTTGTGCTTAATTCTACTTTTATAATTCTGCTATTGTTCTACAGCCTTGTTCACCATTCAGAACAGATTAAGGAATGATATTAGTGTTTTATATTTCTCATGTATTTGTGATATAATTATTCCTGTGGATTACATTTATTTCAACAGGTGTTTCTTATGGACAAAGCAGTAGTGACATTGAAGCCCTACATCGGGCTTATTGTCATGTAGCCCATTCTTTGGAAGATGCAGATGAACAAAGAATTGAGAGTAATGTGATGGAAAATGTCAAGAGCTCAGTGAAAGATCATCCTCAAGAAAATGAAGAGTCTTCGAAAAACATCTCTACTACTGAATCTGGTAAAAGCTGATAGATATAAATAGATATACTTTTCAGTTATTTAAGATGCTCTCTAAAGAATTTGTAGTATAGTGTAATTTAAATACAGTTTGCTGTGGTGAATGTTTCTCAGTCTCTCAACTTAATTAAGGAGTTGTTTAAATGAAGTACAGGAATCATTGGTTTAACTAAAATTAGAGCCAAACACAGAATAAAATTACATTTCCTCTAATACGCCTGGACCAGATTAAGATATCACTTAAGCTCTCATTTTTTTACACTTTTCGCATGTACATATGTTAAAGTTATTGAGTTTTTTTTGAATAGCAAACAGTATTTTGAGATCGACTAAATGCATACTTAGCAAATGTATATGTAGATATTCTTTGATATTTACTTGATATCGATATTTGAGATATATATTCAATATATCTGATATTTGATGAATATCAAAGGAGGTTTTTCTAGTATGAGCAAATTTACTATGGGAAATTAGGTTTATTGCCTATGCCATTTTGTCAACTATGTCAGTTAAAAAAAAGTGTAATTTTGGTGGTATTAGACATGTAAGTTAAGTAATTTATATACTATTTTCAGTTTCTACTTTAATTTTTTTCCCCTCTTAGATCTGCCCACAGTAGAGGAGCTGATGAAACCTATCAGAATTGATTCCTTTGGGATCAGTGGTTTTGATTTACAACCTGTCAGGTATGAGTTTTTTGGAATATATTGTACATGTTGATTAGTTGGTTGAGTTTTTATTTGTTCATTGTTTTGTCGTTGGAAACTTTTATAATCATTTGTTAGATGTAATGATTCCTACTGAATGATTAGTAACTAATATTAGCTTATATGAGTCTATCTGTGAGTCATTGCTCTCTCCTTTCTATGTTTGCCTGCTCTCTCCTTTCTATGTTTGCTGCACTCAATTAATTCGTCAAAATTCTTCTAGAGCTAAAAGAAAAAAAAAAAATAGATGCTACTAAAAAAGTTACTGCCATTACATAGACCTAAAGCTTTTCACTGAAAAATACAGTCTCTTCAGTTTTAAATAATAGCACAGGGACAGTTGATTCACAATGAGGAGGAAGGTGAATTTTATTCTGTATATGAGTCATAGATTTGCTTATTTAGAAACCAGTTAGTTATAACTTAGTCCCAGACTGGCTATCATCTCACAGAGTGAGTACTCTGTCACTAAGAGAAATGAGCTTCATGAAAATGGTCCACTTCCAATGTAATTTAGTGGCAGTATGTATAATCCACTGTCATTCTTCAACACACAGAGTAACACATCACAGTAACCTTGTCATAAGACAACTTTGCATTTGTGTAGCACTTAGAATGTCATGTTCAGCATCTCAGGTGATCTTTATAACAAGTGGGACAGGCATCTTTATTCTCATAATTCAAGAGATGAAACTGAAGTAAACCCAGTTTAGTGGTGGATATTAACAGCTAACATTTATTACCTTTACAGTGGGCAATAACTGTGCAAAGTTCTTGATGTATATTATTTCATTTAATAGCAACTCCATGGGGTGTAGTCCATTATTATTCCTATTTCATAGACAAGAAAACTGATGTTTAAAAAAGGTTAAAATAAAGCCATTGCCAAAAGTCACATGGCTATAACAAGGGAACACAGGTAGTCCATGTGTTTAACCATTTATGTTGTCAGATCTTTGATATCCATGAAATATTTCTGTGAAATACTCTGTCATCCATTCATGTAGTCATTTGTTCAATTGTTTTTTCAAGAGACATGTTTTGAGCTCTTCCTTGGACTACATTGTCATCATGTAAATCTACTTGCAGTGATTTCTTGTTTCTGCATTTGTGATAGTTGAGAGAAAATGATACAATGCAGCTGACACTAAAGTCCATCCACTTGAATTCTAAGTCTAGTATTCTTCCTCTGATCTGTAGTGCTAGTTAGTATTTTTAAAGGTAGATGAGCTCTTATTACTGCTGTTTGGGAATATGTTAGTGTTACTAAAGAGATTTTCTTAAACATCTTGTGTCTTTGCTGTTATAGGTAAAACCATTTTAGCAATATGAATTCTAAAACATAGATTTTTACAATTGTGTTTAAAGGCTGAAAACAAATATACTTACATTAAAGATATAATAATAATAATGGAAATGTCAGTAATATTACCTTTAGTACACATATCTAAAAAATCTTTAGTAAGCTGTAGGGTAAATAATCCTAGCTGCCGTAACAGATAATCTTTGAAATCTTAATAGCTAAACATCATACAGACTTATTTCTTGCTCATATTACCATCCCCTGTGGGTCAGTGGAATTGAGGTGGGGTTGTGCTTCACACAGTAATTTAGGAACCCAGCCTGCTTCTGTCAGTAGCACATGGTTTTAAGGTTGTTATAACATCATCCAACTAGTCAGTAAGGAAAGAAAGAGAATGGGTTAGCCTACTTTCTTTTAACTGCTTCAACACAGAAAGAAAAGTAAATGAATTTGATAGGTACCGTGTTTCCCTGAAAATAAAACAGGGTCTTATGTTTATTTTTTCTCAAAAAGACACCCTAGGGCTTATTTTCAGGGAATGGGTTATTTTTTTTTTTTTTTAGTACGGTACAACAGTCTACATTTATTCAAATATAATTAAGTCATCTTCTTCTGGAACATCATCATAACTCTCCAAACCCTGAATTCCATCCTGAATTTCTTGCGACTCTATTTCCTTTAGAACCATTGGCCCCAGTCTCATGTCGAGCAACAGAGCTCTCATGGGGCAGATGAAGGGCTGCTCGTCTTCTTTACCACTCTATGACGAAATGCATGGGTTGTGCAGATATGCTGCGTAGCCAAGCCCATCACTAGGTCTTATTTTCAGGCTGGGGCTTATATTGCACAAATGTTTAGAAATCCTGCTAGGGCTTATTTTATGAGTAGGCCTTATTTTCAGGGAAACATGGTATCTGGTCAGCCTCTGCCAGGATATACCCTTATAATAACTAAATATCCATTTCACTGTTCTTCATACCCAGCCCAGCCTATCCCCTCCCAAAGCAGACAGCCCCAAAGTCCCATTCAGGACTATATGCATCTGAAAGGCCAGGATTTCCAGGGAAGCACAGTCCTCTCCATCAGGTATTGGTGGGGCTCCTTATCAATTACCAGTGGATGAATTAAAAAGACAAGTTCTATCCTTCCTTACCTCCACCCAATAAATATAATGGTGGAACTACAACTGATAATCCCATTTGGGAAGGAAAGGTATGAGGAAAATAACAGCAATCAGTGTTTCAAACCACTAGAAAGACCTTGTAAAGATACCCTCCTACCTTGGGGATAGGGATTTTCCTTAATTAGGCCATTATTCTGTTCTTAAGGAAGAACTACCTTATAAATATATTATTCTCTATAGTGTCTGGTTTAGAAATGTATTATTTTCTTATACAAAAGCAATCTAATGTTTAGTTTGGTCTCTCTTTAAAGTAGGTCTCAGAGTCACTTGTGTAATCCTTTGTATTATACTGCATTAAAATTATGTGAAGTTAAAAACAAATATACTATTGAGTTACTGTGTTAACCAGAATTATAATTTATTTAACATTAGTAACTTAATTTGAATTGTTACAACTCGTGTGTGTGCGTGTTCGTATGGTGTATCATGCATATATAACTGATATTTGAGGAGTCATTATATAGAGTTTGTTATCTGTGTCCTGTTTTGTTTTATAGCTCTAAGAAAGTGGCTGATAATAAAGAAACTGAATTTGTTAGCCCTTTACCTCTTAATATGAACCCAAATGTTATATCTCAAGACCCACAACATGTGAACCAATTTTTTGACAAAAATGATCAGAAGGTGATTTCACAAAAGGCAACAAATGAGGGTATGGAAAATAGCCATCCAAGAGTATCTGCTACAGAAGAACATATTGATAAAATGTACCTTGATATTCTGAGGAAAAAAACATCTGTTAATCCTTCATTATTAATTCAAGATGACAAAATTAATAAAGTAAGTATTTATAATCTAAATTGATTTGATATCTTCAGAACTGAAGTTATGTAAAGTATATGGGTACTATTAATAGGTGTGTGCTTCTTAAACTAGTGGGATTAGTTATATACTGACCTCCCCAGTAGATCTTGGATGTTTGTTGGTGATACTTATAAAACACCCTCAATCCTCAAATTCCACTATAACATTAGCTTTCTTTCAGAAGCCATTCTTTACACTTCTTTTTTTTGAAGTAAATATGGTTCAGAATTTGAATAGTATAAGAAAGTAAAGTTCATTTGTCACTGTAGTGCTCATTGTTCAATCTTTCCAATAGTTGGTATTATAGGTAAGTTGGCATTTTGTAGGAATACTATTAGCAACTGTGAAGACAATTATATTTCACTGTGTCTTTCTTTTTCCTCTATTCTTGATCTCTTCTGCTTTAAGGTTCCCATGATCTGAATGTTCTATTTGTTATATTTTTGAATTAGGTGTTTACTTTAAGTCATCTCCGGTTTTTTTTAGGAAAGACAAGGTATTAATAAGTTTTTAAAAGCATCTTGAGAAGTCCAGAGGAAAAAAGATATGATTTTATGTCATTTCAAAATACGTTCTTCTTTGCTCTCTTCCATGTTCATTCTGATAATTATACATTTTGTTTTCTGACAAGCTTATTTTGCTTTATAGTTTTGCTTTACTTTGTTTCAGTGATAACTTGGAAGATGTGCTTCAAATAAATTCTGATGCATTAGACTTAAGAACCTGACTGTAGTAGTTTGCCTTTTATAAACTACATTGTTTGATAATCACTGTTGTTTTGCCATCTGCTAAATCTTCATTTACAATAATAATTGAAGTTCCTTTAGGTACTAAAGAGTTTGTGCTTGTTGTGTGCAGACTTACAGATCTCAACTCAGTTCTGGAGAAGAAGGGACTGTAGTTGGCAAACAGGCACCATACAAGAAGGTCAGAAGTACACCTCCTTTACTTAAAAAGAAACCCCAGAGTGGATTATATGCATCAGTCAGGAGCTCAGGCTATGGCAAACCCAGTTCGCCACTCAACTTGTCCACTCTTGAAAAGAAAACTTCAAAGGATGTTACAAAAAGCAAAAATTTGAGATCCATACCCACCTCAAATCAAGCTAGGAAAAAAGGTAATCATATACTCTTCATAATAGAATACTGTGTATATAGTACATTATTTTACTGTCTTCACTTTTAGGGAAGAGAATTAATCTTAAAATACTGCGTTCCATTTCTGAAAGATGCAATTTATAGACAGTGACAGGGCTTAACCCAGGGCGGTGGCAGTGTAGGTGATGAAAAGTGGTTGGATAAAGATATATTTAGAAGGTAGAACCAAAAATCTATAGAATTAATTTTGGGTTGCTAACGTTTTTGGCTTGAGCAACTGGAAGAATGGAGTTACTATCAGATGAGATGGGGAAAAGCACAGTAGAATAGATTTGGGGGTTGAAGGAAGACTGAGAGTTTAGTTTTGGAGATAATTTTGAGATCTATTCAACATGCAAATGGAGATGACAAAGAGGCAGTTAGATATGAAAGTCTGAACTAAATATCATTCGGGAGTTGTTAAAAACTAATAAAGGTGTTTTTTAAAGCCATGAAGCTGAGAGTACCAAGAAAGTTAGCATAGCTAGGGGAAAAAAGCAAACCAAGGCCTGAGTCCTGGGCATCCTAAGCTTTAGAGGTCAGGCAGAAAAGGATGAACCTGCAAAGGAGACAGACTGAGGTTGGAGGAAACCTGTGAGCATGTGGAATCCTAAAAACTAAGTGAAGAAAGTATATTAAGAAGAAGCCACTCTGCCATTTGCTGCTGTAGAAGAAGAGTGAGGACCGAGAACTGCCCTTTGGGTTTAGCAAGGAGGAGGTCATCATAAAAGTAGATAGCATTTTCCATGGAGAGGTGGCTGTAAAAGGCAAATTTAATGGGAGTGGAAGGAAATAGGAGGAGTGGAATTGGTGCTTCAAGTGATAGACCACCCTGGAACTGAAAGGTTGCTGTAAAAGGCAGCAAAATAATGGGGCAGTAGTAAACATGAGAGGTGGATCAAGAGAAGTTTTTTGCTTTGCTTTGTTTTTAATGGGGGAAATCATAGTATGTATGTTGTTAAAAAGATTCAGTAGAGAGGAAAATAATTGATGATGTAGGAGAGAGGGAAGAACAAGGTGGAACAAGGTCCTTGAGAGGAACAGTTGTGGGGTCTGGTGCACTGTAGAATGGTTGGCATTAGATAGGAATCTAGACAGTTCCTATGTTCTAGGAGCAGTGGAGGTGGATAGGAAGGGAGAGTTTACGCTGGTAGGTGAATAGATGATGTGGAGATAGAATGTTGATGCTTTCTTCTGTTTGCTTCAGTTTTCTCTGAGAAATAGAAAGAAATATCATTAGATGAGAGTGAGGGTGAGCAGAGGTGTTAGAGGTTACAGGAGAGAAGAGAAGGTGTGACGTAGCAATCCAGGAGGGTTAGACTGCCAGCAGCCAAAAGCGTCTACGTGAAGTAACTGATCATGAGTTTACACTGAGTTGTATAGTTGGATTTACCAGAAAGTATGGGTTTTATCAAGTGAGGACAATGAACTGAGGTAGAAGCAAGAAGGGAGCCAATGATTAAAATGGTTGACCATGAATTTAAGTCGAGTAATGAAGGAAGAAAGGTCATCAGGGGATATTGTACAAAGTGAAACAGGTAAATCCACAGCCTGTGAGTCCTAGTAGGGGTCAAAGGACTGTTGGAATCCAGGTAACAGAGGGAGGTACAGAGATAGAGATGTGATTGTCAGAGAGAAAGAACCTAAGGCTGGGGTTAGGGAGTGGTTATGTTACTGGCAGTAGAAAGACCTAGACTATGCCAATGGGAAGGAGCAGCTGAGGTGGAGGTAAGTTCAAGGAACCAAAAGCCAGAGCATTAAAAGGATCACCCATCAGAACATTGAAATTGCCAAGGATGAAAACAGTAATGTCATAGTGAGTGAAAAAGAAACAAGGGAAATTTTGTGGAGGTTGATAAATGAAGGCAAGAATATTTTTATGAGTAAAGTGAAGTAATATTCTTAAACTTATTTTTCATATTTCAAAATTTTATAGTATTTGTGACTACCAAAATGAAAATAAAACACATTACTAAAATTTATATTAAAGTGTAATGATAAACTATGATTGTTCTTATACTGGACTTTTTCTCATTAGACTACCTGTTAAGTTTGATATTTTTAGCTCTGTTTTTTTGTTGAAGAATTACCGAGAGCAGTTTTAGTTTTTTATTTTGGTTTTTGTTTTGTTTTTTATTTTTTTATGAGACAGAGTCTCACTCTGTTACACTGGCTAGAGTGCCATGGCGTTAGCCTAACTCACAGCAACCTCAAACTCCTGGACTCCAGAGATCCATCCTCCTGCCTCAAGCCTCCCGAGTAGCTGGGACTACTGGCATGCACCACCATGCCCAGCTAATTTTTTTTATATATTTTTAGTTGGCCAATTAATTTCTTTCTATTTTAGTAGAAATGGGGTCTCGCTGTTGCTCAGGCTGGTCTTGAACTCCTGACCTCAAGCAATCCTCCCGCCTCAGCCTCCCAGAGTGCTGGGATTACAGGCGTGAGCCACCACGCTCAGCTAGTTTTATTCAAAAGAATTGTAATTCCTTTGGGATGGTTGTTACTTGTAATCGGTTTGGTTCTTTGGGAGGTGCACTCTGAGATAGAGATTAGTGTACAGAAAGTACAGAGAATGTAATTGGGATCAACACTGGTTAGGTTAGGATGACAAAGAGGCCCAGCTACTGGGGCTTAAAAAAATAAAAGACGTCTCTTTTTCATGTTACAGAGTCCAGAGATAGGCAGTTCAAAGAAACCAAAATTTCTTCTTTCCTGATGTAAAATTCTTAGTATGTGACTTTTGCCTTCACTTTCACACTATGGCTACTCAACCTCCAGGGCCTCTCTATGAGGTAGGGTAAAAGGTAAAATGTAGATGCCAGCCAACTTGCCAACTTCCTAATCAGGAAAGTAATCACTTTTCTAGAAACACCATGTAGGAAACTTTTATTTCCATCTTATTGACCAGAACATTGATTTTGTGGCCACCCTCAGTTGCATGGAGTTCAGGGATTGAGTTTGTTTAAGTGAGCATGTTACCGAAAGCTCAGCACTTGTCTAACTGAAGGCCATATCAGAAGAACAAGTAGTTTGAGGAGAAGAAACCAGAAGTTTATTACTTCGCTGGCAAAAGAAGGAAAATCGTAGAATTTCTAGCCTCAAAATCCAAATTACCTGAACATAGCAAAAATACAGAGCTTTTAAAAGGAGTGCCCCTCTGTACTAGGCTATTGTGGTTAACTCTTCTAGTTGTCACATCTCTGCCAAAGACAAAGCCCCACCTGGGGGGCTGGGGCTGGTGCTGGCCTAGGATGACTGAGTTATCTCTTATAACAAAATACTTAACCTGCCTCAGAATGCTGGCCAGGCTGCAGTTTCCAAAAAGAATGGGGCAAGTTTTAAAGAGACAGGAAATATTTTTGCCATTTTTTTTCAGGCCATTCCCTTTGTTACAAGCACATAGCTGCTCAGGTCAAAATTAGATCTCTTTAATAGGGAGGAAGACGAGGTTGGTAGCTAACAGCACCACAACATAGTTGTCTTCCTTTTTATTCTAGATAGATTTTTTTTGGCTCTAACTCTTGTGTTTTTATTTTTTAGACTAATAATTTTATTGTCATGAAAGGAATGCTTGCTCATTATTTAAAATTTAAAATGCAGAAAAATAAAAAGAAAGCAATAATTGAGCCATAAACACGGGTATCACACTGAGTGTCATGCTGGGTAAGCATGATTCCATGCTTCTCGCTATTTATGTACTGATAGAAGGGAGCATGAATGAATGGATGGAAGGAAAGAGAAGGCATACGTGGATAAGTGGACAAAACATTTTATGAGAATAGGATCGCTTTGCAAGTTCTTTATAAGTGAAATATTAGATTTAGTTTTACTTTAATCTGTAAGAAGAAAAGAAACTTTATACCAAAAAAATTGTATGTCCCAAAAGATCCCTTTAAGAAAATAGATTATGAAAACAACTCAAAGGTTGCCATAACCATGGTGTTCTTAACTGTATTTTTCAATTTTATATATTATCAATCATTTCCTTCCCTTTTGTGAGATTTAAAGTAATATATCCCCCAGTTACATGCCTCCTACCCATTTTTGTGGGTTTTGTTTTTACTTGTTCAAGGTATATTTTTATATTCTCTATTGCAACTATAATTCCCCTCACCTTTTTGATTAGTTCTTAGTTCTGATTATCAAAGAGATTGAATGCTTTTCACCTGTCTTTTAGCCAGTGTTTCTCCATTCTGGAATTATTTTGATTGGTTTCTTTTTTGACTGAATTTTCTTAATGTATTGTTTTTCAAGAAGGCTTCATGAGTTCCAAATTCTGCCATGTTTTCATGTTTAAATTTTATATTCAACAAATTACCTCCCCCCCCCCCCCAGAGATGAGGTCTCACACTGTCACCCAGGCTATTCTCAAACTCCTAGGCTCAAGGCAATTCTCCTACCTTCCAAGTAGCTAGGAATACAGGCGCATACCACCACACCTGGCTAATTTTTTATAAAGGCAAGGTCTTGCTTTGTCGCTCAGCTCAGGATGGTCTCGAACTCTTTGCCTCAAATGATCCTCTCGCTTTGGCTTCCCAAAGTGCTGAGATTACAGGCATACACTACCACACCCAGGCCAGATTTTCTTTTATGTGTAAAAGGAGAAGATACTTCCCATGTTCCATTATTGAAAATAATTATTTAAGATACTTTAGTCCACTAAGTGAGAAATCAAAATTAAGAATTCAGGACAGGCAAATTCTAGTATAAAAGGACTAGGAGACTATAGCTTATGAACAAGAACATGTTACAGGTTGAGTATCCCTTACTTAAAAATTTTGAGACCAATCAGAAATGTTTCAGATTTCAGATTTTTTTTGGATTTTGGAATATTTGCATTTTACTTACCAGTTGGCATTCCAAATCCAAAAATCCAAAATTTGAAATGTTCCAATAAGTATTTCCTTTGAATTTCATGTTGGTACTCAAAAAAGTTTTGGATTTTGGTACTGTTCAGATTTTGTGTTTTCAGATTTGAGATGTTCAACCTGGACTGCTTCATCCTAAGGAGACTCATATACTAGCATATCCCCCATTCATTTGTTATAGTAATGAACTTCCAATGATTTAGAAGGATTAGATGCCTGCGTTTACAATGACTCAAACAATCTCTTTATGTATGGTGTAAGAAATTTCTCCAGAAAACCTACATTAGTCTAATTAAATGTGATCATAACTCTGTAAAGAAAACTTTTGAATGCCTAGAAAAAATATTGAAATTAATCTTTTGGTGAGGAACTTTTGGTGATTTCTTTTTTCTTTTAACTTTTGTATATTTTCCAAATCTTTAATGATCTATAACATCTTTAATGAAAAAGTAAACTCTACATGTAAAAAGTTAGCATCTTAAAGAAATTATCTTAAAAATATAAATTTCAAAGTTCTTCATTTACCTCTATGGCAATAAGATAATGTTTCATGAGTGTTCAGCTCAGGTCCTATAATATTTGAATATATCCCTTGATATCCCTTCTAACTGTTTCCCCTAAACATTGTTTATTATTAACTGAGTAATGTATTGGCATTAGAATTATTCTACTGTTCGGGGATTTACAGCTTAAGAGCTGAAAATTGGACCAGAATATACATTAATTACATTTTTTCTAATTTAATACATACATATTACCGGGGTTTATTATAGTAGTATTATTAATCTTTTAAAATCAGGTTTAGATTAGCTGTTATAGAGTCCTCCATGCAATTCATTATTATTGCACTGATACTATAATATCTTGGAATACATTGTTTATAAAGTGTTTTTTGAAAGCACACTTAATCTGACCTAAAATGCTTTATAAAGTTATCAGCTGCTCTTTGATTTGTCACTTAGAAATTCTTATTTATTCTGTGAACATTTAAAAGAATATTTAAAAGTAAAAAGCTTGCTTGAAGTTATCCCAATTCCACATTCTCTTCACATTTATTTAGCTCCATTTGTCATTTGACATAAGTCTAGGGTCAATTAGCCATCTGTGTCAAATTGAGTAGAATGTTGATTATGGGTGGCATTTCTTCTGAGTGCAGTTAATTATCATAGTGAAACAGTGAAACAGCTGTGTAATAATGTTGTACATCAGCCTATTTTGAGATCCTCATTTTATCTAAGTGTTCCTATTGTATTTGTACTTATTGTTATTTAAACTGTTGAATACACATTCAACTTTATATTTGTGGTGCTTTTATTCATTGTTTACAATATTTAGAAATCTTATCTGGAACAAAACTCATCAAACCTGCAGCTTTGAGTAATCCAGTTCCTAGAACTGAAAGTTGCCTGGCTACTCCTAAGAAGTCTGAAGATCCTACAGAAACTGATCCTTGCATTCAGTTTAAAACTGTAAGTATTAAATTTCAAATTCATGTTCATAATTTTTATGTTCTAAAATATTAAAACTAAATTATAAACAAAATATAATAAATATATGACATTTCCTTTCCTTCAAGAGAACACTTACAGATTTTCTTATATAGTAGAACATATTTAACCGTGTCATTTTTATTCTTTTTATGTTTTGTTTTGTTTTTTAATCACCTGTGTTTGAATCTTGACTGTGATGAAATAATGCTTTTCCTTTAAAGGATTCTTCAGGATACTGTGGGGGGAATGAAGAGAAAGAATTATTTATGTTTAAAAGAGTTCAGGAAGCAGAGGAGAAATGGAGGGGTGCACAAGCCCTAATTGAGCAAATTAAAGTCACATTCTCAGAAAAAGAAAAAGAACTGGAAAATAAGTTGGAAGAACTAAAAAGACAACAGGAAAAAGAACTCTTCAGATTGAATCAAGACAATTATATCCTTCAAACCAAGGTACTAGACACATTGTTGTATTTTTCCTTTTATTAATTAAAAAAAAAAGAAACTTAACACTCCCTGCTAAATGCATTGTCATCTGGGTTCCTAGAGTATTTGACTTGATGTATTTGCTGTATAAAATATGGACATGGTTTTGAGAGTGCCTCCTTACCTGAGAGCCTAATCAAACCCTCTAGGGGGAAATCTAAGTTTAAATTGGCTCATTTTGATGGATAGAAGACTGTCACTGTGTAGCATTTCTGAGTTACTTCACTCACCAGAACCATCAGCACAAAACCTCATTGCTGATTTAACTGTAGTTATGGGACATTCCAGTGTGGTTAATATTGTAAGATAGTTCTGGGTTTAAACACCTTAAGTTTTCTATTATTCTTCCTCATTTCTCACTTCATCGTTTTCTTCCCCAAGTAAAACAATTTCTGCATTTTCTCAAAGTTAAGTAGCTTTGAAGAAACAAACAAAAAACAAAGGTGGTTACATATTGGAGAAACAACTGATCCTGTCACTGGAGAAAAATTGAAGCAAATCCGAAAGGAAATACAAGAACAAGAGACACTTCTTCAAGGATATCAACAGGTATGGCAATTCTTCAGCACATGGCAAATTTGCTCTTCATCCTTTAATTATAAAAATAAGGCATATTAAATAACAGGTAATGAGAATTCTGGCAAATAGAGGAAGTAATAATTTGACTAGTCTGCACATTTCTCATGAGCAGAATTAAAGTGGCTAAGAGCATGGGTTCTAGATTCAAAGAATCTGGCTTTAGAGCCTTAGCTTTACCACCTGCTGGTAATCACTTCACTTTCAAGCCAGTTTCTTCATCTGTGAAATGGAGATAATAATACAGATAGGAGCATCTAGACTTACAATGGTTAAACTTACTTTTTTTGAGTAAACCCCTGCGGTGGGTTTACCAGGGTATTAAATGCATTTTTGACTTAGGATATTTTTGACTTGTGCTGGGTTTATCAGGACATAGTCCCACCCCACCGTTAATTCAAGGAGCATCTGTACCCTCTTAGCCTGGCACACAGTAAGCAATCAATGAATGTTACCAGTTTTTATTTTTAATAGCCATGTTACTTAGAAACTACCCTATTTTTTATTTTTTTTAGTTTTCTGTAATGCTTTTCAGCAGATAATATTGACTAGTTTTGCTATTGTATTTAAAAATATGAATCTGGAATCAATTGCTAATGCCTTGAGTGTAAAAAAAAAATTTTGAATGTAATGTAAGAAGATCTGTGTGTTTGCAGATACTTACAATATATGATAGAGTCTTGGTGAGGCTGGCCTGTCAGCCTGGACAGGTTTAATGATCTGCAGCATAAGACTTTCTCCTTGTTCTCTGCCTCTCATCTTCTTTTTTCTTACTTCTCTTCCTTCTCCTTTTCTTTCATTACATTCTTCTCTTTTGACAACTATAGCCTGAGCATTGAGCCTACTAGTAACATGCATTGTCAACCAGGGACATTCAGAGAAATCATTGCCACATCAATGATTACCTTTGCTCTAAAATGAAACAGACTGATTTTGCAGGATGCACTGCCCTTGAGTTAGTGAGAACCTTTCACTCTTCTCCTGCCAGTCTAATCTTGCCATATAAAACAAGAGTTTTTAAGGAGATTTCACAGAACCATAAGTATGCTACCCACCCCCTCCCACAAAGATAATACAAAATGTATCTGAGTACTTGGGGTCAGGGAGTTCATTAATTCTGCGTGTATTTAATCACAGACCATCTGCCAGGCACTATTCCAGATACAGTGAAACAGTCCAGAGTGTTCATTAGATCCTCAAAAACCCTTCATTTTTATCAGATTCTTAACTTTAAAGAGGTTAATAAACCAGAGCATCTAAGTGCAGATTGGTACCTTCTCTTCTACCTCCAATCTCAACTAGTTTGAGTCACACTTTAGCTCAAGCCTTGTGGTGAGCTGGGTCTATGCTCTGCCTTGTCCTGACAGCTTTCAAAAACACCCAGTCTTTTTTTTTTTTCTTTTTCCTTTTTTTTTTTTTTTTATTTCGGCATATGATGGGGGTACAGATTTTAAGGTTTCAATGAATGCCCTTTCTCCCCTCCCCCCACAAGTCTTTACCTCACTGCTGGAAGGCAGGCTTCTAGAATCTTCCTCCAGCAGTGATTTTTATCCCTCTCCAAGGCCAGAAACAGAAGAGAGTGTAAAAATTCCCACTGGGCCTTTCTGCCCCTGGTCCACACAGTCGGAATATGATGATTTCTTCAGCCACTCTCTCACTTACTGAAATGCTGTGCCTTATGCAGACGTGAGACTCTTTGGCTTTGGGAATTTTTGCAAATTGTTTTTTCAAGTAAGCATTTGAAGCATTTTGGAAAGAATTGTTTTTAGATACTAGATTTTCTTCTGAGGTAATATAAAAAGTTTGAAAAAGATTTTGCATACTCAAAAAAAATTTAAAAGACCTTAAAAATGTTTAAAGGAGCCAAGTTCAGTGGCTCACACCTGTAATCCCAGCACTTTGGGAGGCTAAGGTGAGAGGATCCGCTTGAGGCCAGGAGTTTAAGACTAGCCTGAGCAACATAGCAAGACCCTATCTTTACAAAAAAATAAAATAAGAAGAAAAATTAGGTGGGTGTGGTGGCGTGCTCCTGTTGTCCCAGCTACTCAAGAGTCTGAGGTGGGAGGATCGCTTGACCCCAAGAGTTTGAGAAAGCAGTGAACTATAATTGTACCACTGTCATCCTGGGTGACAGAGTGAGACCCTGTCTCAAAAAAAAAAAAAAAATGTTTAAAGGATTTATCTACTATGAGCATATATATTATGATAGTGTGTTATCTAAGTACTACTGACTTAATTAAAATAAATTTTCTATTTTTAAAAAGGAAAATGAAAAATTGTACTATCAAGTGAAAGATCTCCAAGAACAAAACAAGAAAAATGAAGAGCGAATGTTTAAGGAAAACCAAAGTTTATTCAGTGAGTTAGCTTCCTTAAAGTAAGTCCTTTTGAAATTCTTAACATCAAATATACTTAAGACTATTTCAAGCATTTTATTGTTATATTAATAACACATTTATTGTCACTTAGAAATTGTAGAACTTTATTTTTACATTTATTTATTTTCATTTATACACTGATTTCTAGTTTTGTAACTTTTATGTATTTAATATTGAATGGATTTTTCCTTTAGTGTTAGATGACTAGTACATACTTTATAGTATTTTCAGCATAGTTATATTTGAACTCATATGAATTTATATTTGTAACTGATTCAAACATCTATTTCAGGAAATTGAGTATAAAGTGTTTCTTTTTGATTAGTCATTAAGCCTGACTTGCTTAACTATTTCCTAAGGTACCATGTGATTAATAAAACTAAAAATATATATATACAGTATCATGTACTATCTTAGGTAAGGTTCCATAGACTCAGAGCCTGAGATGGGGACCCTGTGGAGGTGATCCACTTCAGGATACTCAGGAGAAGTGGGCAAGCAAAGCAGGATGGAGGAGAGGACAGGATGGGGGAGGCAAGTAAATAGGAATGTGGTCTCAGCTAGAGACTGGCTTCATTCTGCCCCCTCCAGGAAGTTCTGGAGGATAGATTGTACCAGAGTTGGTACCCCTTTGAGGCAAAGGAGCAGCCTCAGTCACTGAGGTGTGCCCTGAGAAGGGGCCGGGGGTGTCCTCCAGGCCAGAGGGCAGTGGCTGCTGTTTGGCTGAGGGCACTTCTCCAGAGATGGAGATTTTTCAGCTTCAGTGTGTTTTAGCCAGTACTCACCACAGCAGGCAGGATGATGGAGCACCAGCACCTACTTAGAAACCATATTGCAGACTTATGAGGTCTTTTGTATATTACTATTTCCAACATTAGCATATTAAGTGAAAAAGCTGAATGTAAAATATGGACAAACTAGGGTACTGTCTTTTTGTAGGAAATGACTACTATATTTGTGCATTGTTACATAAACACCTAATCACTCAGGTAGCAGTATTACCAGAAGAAGTTTCTTTGACTATGAATTTCATGAATGATGTTACCATATTTATTTACATTATTTACATGCTTCTTCCTTTTTGTTTTTGTTTTTATTTTTTTTTTGGAGACTGGGAGTTGCTCTGTTGCCTGAGCTAGAGTGGCTCACTGCAGCCTCAATCTGCTGGGCTCAGGCAAGCTTCAGCCTCCCAAGTAGCTGAGTCTATAGGCACGTGCCACCATGCCTAGCTAACTTTTCTATTTTTTTGTAGAGAAAGGGTCTCACTCTTACTTAGGCTGGTCTCAAACTCCTGGCTTCAAGCAGTCCTCCCACATCAGTCTCCCAAAGTGCTAGAGTTACAGCTATGAGCCACTGTGCCTGCCCTCTTCCATTATTTTTGTCATATAACCTAGGGCCTAAGAGTCAGCGGCTGCTGATAACTCATATTACATCTTTCATGCAAAATAGAGAAAGGCATACCCTATAGCAGACAAATCTAGCACCCTACACAGGTTGGCAGGTAGAGGGCATCTTTGTGTAAATTTTCTTTTTTAATTATTCCTTTCTCCTGGTAGGTATAACGCCAGACCAAGTATGGTAATCTGCACAGTTCTAATGCATGAAAGCATGTAAATATCTACTTTCTTTCCAGATGCTTCAATAAAATATTTTAAAAATCACTTCTTATATACTATCTGACTTCTAAAAGAGATCTATTTCAGAATCCAAAACTGAAGTTCTAAATTAACTTTCATGTTGAAATAAAGTACATTAAGGTTAGATGATCTTGTGTAGTTTCCTAAACTCCTTGTATAATGTCTCTGAAAAACAGAAAAATCAAATCTAAGGTCCAAATAGTAGACTGTGTTTGGCTTTGTTAGTTTCCATGCGTAAGATTGGCAATTTGTGTTTCTCAGAGGGGAGACAAGAACAATGTGACAAGGAGTACACTAACACTACAGGAAAAATCCAGCACATCTTTCTGGGCCATTGATTTTTTTTTCTCTGAAAATTGGAAGGAAATATTTTTATATCATAAATAAACCAATAATCTTGGGTTTCAATTCTTTTAGATCAAATGTAAGCGATTTCCTTAAAGTATACTTCTCTTTTAGTATAGTATTTAATCTTTAGATTAAATAAAATTTTTACCTTCAGTTACTCATATAGTTACATTTATTAGTTATTTTTAATTTTAAGAATTGAATATTAAAAGGAATAACTTGTTAAAAAAATACCTCCTTTTTATTTTCAAAATAAATCAGAGAACAGATGCACAAAAGTCGTTCCCTGTCTCAAGCAGTTGAAGATTCAGAGCCCACCAGAAACCAGAGTTTTACAGATCTGTTAGCAGAACTACGGGTGGCACAGGTAAGTTGCATAAGGATTTTACCTGTTAGGGATGGTAAAGATTATTACAAAAATCCCCATATGTGTAAAAAAAAGTTTTCATAATACTGTATATGAATAAGATGTTTATAAATTTCATACCATTTAACAATTAAGAAGAAATATCTAAGATTAGCATTTATTGTATGTGTGACCTTAATGTAGAGGAAAAAATATAATACTGGTTTTAGATGGCATCCTCTTTATAATTCAACCTCTCATCAGGCATTGATCATGTGGAGCTTTGTCAGAGGCATAACTATTTAGGATATGTATACCTTATTATGTCAAACAAATTCCTAATTGGAAAGCATACACCTATAATAGGATAATTTAGAGGTAATTGTTCACCTTAAAAAGTTAGTTGGTTTTTTAGCTGTCTTCTGACTGCACTTCTAAAGAGCAGAGAGACTGTACATCTTGTAAATATTTGTATCCCAGATCATAACACAAGGGTGAAATACAATGCTGTTTCATAGTTTTTTCTTTATTTTTATTAAATTATATTATAAAGAATATGACCTGGAATTTTCTAAAGCGGTAATTATCAATGGGAGAAGTTTTAGCAGAAATAACCCATGCATTGGGTTATTATATCTGTCCCCAGGAACTATGTACTCCTACCACACACCATTTATTGTAAACATCAAAATGACTCTGCCACATTTCCACACATCCCCTGTGGAGGACTGTTACTTCTCCTCACCCCCTCCTATCAAGAGCCATAGCAGTAAACTAAAAAGCCCTTCTGATCTGTTTGAATGATTATGTAGATTAGAAAAATTCCAATTACATACTACCTTTAATAAGAAATTTACTGTACAAAGTTAGGTTACATGGAAATCCTAACATACTATAGTTTAATAGTTAATGTTTAACATGTTTTTGTATATAAAATGCAGCTTTACATAGGAATTCATGAGGGAACTTTCTTTGTATGCAAGTATTATGTATGTATATATAGAATGATTGGGCACATAGGTTGGCAGATAGGTAGAACGAATGAAAGAATAAATGAATGATTGTATCCTCCTTTATCAATGGACCTCAAAAATTAGCAAGTTAAAACCAATTTTCCATATTTTATGAAGCTTTGGGAGAACATGGTAAGCTTTCAAGTATAGTATTAGTTCTATTCACAGGTTGTAAGTGACTTTTTGAAAGTTCTATTTTGAACATACTTTTATGACAAATCAAAAATTTGAAAACTTCCATTAAAACACACAAAAAAACTGGATAAAATATACTAAATATCTTGTAAATGGATAACTGAGCTCTTGAGAAAATAAGGAAAATCTTTAGGAGCCAAAAATAAGAAAGGATAAAAACAGTAATAAGTGTCTTCCACTCAGTCCACCAGTTTAGTAAGCACAAGGCCTAGCTTTAACAGCGTAACAGCAAAGTGTAGACAGGGCACCTTCAAAGGACTGCATCTTTCAGTAAAATAGTAGATCAGGGAAAACTCCGTCCACCTTCATAAGAGAGGATGAAGATGTCAAGATGGCTTTTCTGTCTTAACTTAGTCTCTGGGTGGGGAAGGGAAAAAAGTGTCTTCTGTTCAGTGCACATGCTTTACCAGTTCAATGTAAATGTCACCTCTTATGCCTTCATTTGTGTTTTAGTGTTTGGATTGATAGTACCTACAATGCTCAAACTAAAAATAAATAAATAAATAACATAAACAGTGGTCCTGGCTGGGGGTGGGGAACCTATGACCGTGGGGCCACATGTGGCCCTCCAGATCCAAGTGCAGCCTCTTGACCAAATCCAAATTTCCCAAACAAATCCTTTTAATAAAATCCTTTTGTAAAATTTGGATTCAGTCAAAAGGTCACTTTCAAGGATCCAGAAGGCCACATGTTCCCCAATTCTTAGAGGTATGCAGCCTTAACCCACCTCACACAGTATTTCCACAGATAAAATCCTGGTGATAACATGCTCACAGTACAAATTACAAGACCAGAGAAACAATCCATCAGCAGCAGACATGAGATGATTTACAGCAGGATTAGAACCTCAACAGGATTACTGAATAGAGACTATAAAGTAAAGACACTTAAAATGGTTAAATATACAAAATAAATGAGAAAATGTGAGAAAACAAAACAAATCAGGCAAATTCAAGAGAACAGTAAACAGAGCTCTGGAAATGAAATATAATTCTGGAACTTAAAAACTAAGTAGAAAAATTAAATAGATGATCTTAAACAACTAAAAATGTTTCAGTAAACTGAAAGATCTTAGAAACTTAGAGTGAAACACAGGAAAATAAAGAAATGGAAACTATCAGAAATATTAAGAAATACATATCCTAATATTTATTAAATATTTCAATAGATAATGGCTGAGAATTTTCTAGAGGTGATAAAAGAGGTGAATTCTCATATTAAGGAAGCACAGTAAGTCCTCTCACCTTAAATAAGTAAAAATCCACATCTAGGCCCATCACAGTGAAGCTACCAAAGGCAGGGAAAACCTGAAAGAAATCAGAAAAAAGAACAAGTGTTAATTTAAAATAATAGTAAAAATTATTTGGAGGTTTTTTTGTACACATACTGAAAGATAGAATAAATATACCTTTCTGGTCATTTACTTTGATATTCTGAATTTAAATAGTTTTAGATGGAAAATTATTCATACTGGGATAAATCTATAAAATAATCATATCAAGTATATTTGTGTACAGCCTAATAAACCTTAAAAATTAGTAGCAATTAGTATAGTCTTAAAATTGGTTCTTTATAAAGTATGGATGGAAACATAATAGAAACTAAGGTCCTGAGCCCAGTTCTTTTAGTATTCCAGAGTTGGGAGGAGAATGGGCTGACTACAGTTCATTCATTCAGTCAGCCTTTATTAAGCACCTGCCATGTGCCTGGCACTCACCTCAGAACTGGAAATACAGTAGGTAAGTAAGACAGATACAGATCTCACTTGTTGGGAACATTATATTCAAGTGGGGAAAACAGACAATAGGTAAACAAATACATATTTACAGATAGAAGTGCTTTGAAGAAAATAAAAATTGAAAATAATGGGAGGCAAGGTGGAGATTTAAGGTGGAGCATGTAACAGATGGATCAAAGAAGCTCTTTCTGAGAAAGAGATGTTTGAGATAAGAGCTGAAGAAAAGTAGCAGCCAACTGTGCAAAGATCAAGTCTTCCAGCCAGGGGGCAGAGCAAATGTAGAAGTCCTGAATCAGGAATGTGTTTGTTACCTTCCCAGAGCAGAGGCCTCTGAGGCAGAAGTGGATCAAGAGAAGCGTGGTGGAAGATAAGGTCAAAGAGGCAGGCAGAGACCTATCTGAATGTCTGCACAGTGACTTACAAGGGAGGGAAAGTACTTGCCAGCCAAAACCCCTGTGGCCCACAGGATTGACACGGGGCATACTAGCTTTCTTAAAGGTGGACAGTCTCGATCCCTGGACATATGCAAGCCTATAGTGGACATCCATTTAAGCATTGATTGCATGATTGAACTCAAGATGTTGAAAGTTCCTTTGAATATGAAAATTCTGTACTTTCTTAAAGTAGGCACTGCTGGAGAGAGCATTTCTAAATGGATTGCATTAATTAAACAAAAGGTACTTGCAAAAAGATACCTGAGCATTCAAAAACTAGAAAGTCAGTACTGTCCTGAAAAAGACATCTACAGAAGATCACACAGATTAAATAACGAAATGATGCAGTTAAATCTGTGATCCAGCTAGAAACCAAGATTAGACAATGCTTTATGAATGCACTTGTTTTCTTTGTAAGACTGAATTTTAAATTGTAAAGTAGTATAATACAGAATTTGTCATTTTGAAACTTAACTATACCAAATGTACTGCCATGAGTCCAATGGTTTCTTCAGCAGTTCTGAGTTCAGTTCAGTGTACATTTATTGAGTACATGCTATGTGCTTAATGCCACAAAGTAAACAGAAAGTAATAATCAGTCTTGGTCCCCATAGAGCTTTCAACCTAATAAAGAGAAGAGAAATGTACACAAATCAGTATCATATGAAACAGAAAGTAATAAATGCTATACACTAGAGGTATAACAGAAGTCTGGGAGCACAGAAGAGGGAATTAACAGGAATAGCTTAGCTTAATTTGAACTGAGCTTTGAAGGATGAGTTTTGTCAAGCAGAAGAATAGGGCACAGTGTTTCAAGCTATTGAGAATAGTGTGGAATGTAGGGCATATTGAGAAATCCTTTATTTTTTTTTTGTTTTTGGATGTCCCAAGGATTTTTTATGTATTTATGATACAAGGGTTAGTGAATTGAATCCTGCTTTCAAATAAATAGGTAATATATTAGGTGGTGATGAGTGCTGTGAGAAGAAAATGAAACAATGTGCCTGGGGATCAGGATGGGGCTTGCTGTTTTAATTAGGGTGGTTAGGAAGGCCTTCCTGGGTTTCATTTGAGCAAAAACCCTGATGAAGGGAAGGAGTGAACTACCTGGTTACCTGGGGGCTGAGCACTGAAGGCGAAGGAGACAGGACAAACCACTTGATACAGTAGTATGCTAGGGGAATTCAATGAACAGCAGAGAGATCTCTGGCTAAAATGGAATGGAGGGATAAGATTTATAGTAGATGTGGTCAGTCATGGGCAAGGCTGGGTTATATGACACTGAAGGTCATGGTAAGGACTTTGGGTTAACCCTGAGAGAAGCCAACAGAGTTTCAGAAAGGGGAGTAATATTAACTGACTCTCTACAACAATTCCTCTGTTGTGAGGAGAATAGACTATAAGGGCTAAGAGTAGAAGAAACTAGTTAGAGGAGGTATTGCAGCTAAATTACTGTAGAAGAATTAGTGAATCATCAATATGGTTACTATATAGAAGAATTTAGAACAATGGATTGGAAGGTCCTTAATGCTGTGCTGAGATTATTAGAACTGATTCTAACAGGCTATGGGGAGCCATTAATGATTCTGGGGTAAGGCTGGTGGTAATAAATAATATCAGAGCTAAAATTTAGGAAAACTATTTCACAGCAGTATTTTTTGATAGATTGGGTAAAAGAGAGACTATACCACAATTTATTGTAGTTGGAAATAACTTGCTTTTGCATTTCTTTGAATTTCAAGAAAGAGAAAAACAGTTTATTGGAAGAAATCAAAAGACTGAAACAAGACAAACAAGCTCTTGAAGTAGACTTGGAAAAAATGAAGAAAGAGAGGGACCAAGCCAAAGATCAGATTGCTTATGCCACAGGTAAAACACAGAGACAGTTTAACTTTATACTCATGATTGGTCTAATATTCAATTTAAGTAATTGAACAGTATAGTCAAAATGCTATTCCTTGAAGTACATTGTGACCTTAGAAATATTTTCAATTAATTATTAAAAGGTATGTATATTTGATTGGTTTTAACAGGAATAATTGCAAGGCTAAAGAACATCAAGAATTATTTTGATTCATTGCATTTGATGTTTAATTGTTCACATGACTGTCACCCCAGCTAGACTATAACCTTCCTGAGGGCAAAACCTATCTTTTTATCCCTGGGTCTGAAACACTGTTGATTCTTAAGTATTTGTCAAATGAACAAATACCACTGCACTGTGATTTACAGAGAATACAAAGATAAATATGGCATGGTCCCCACCAGGAGAAACAAAGGTGGGGGAAGTAAGATAAGAATGCAGAAAACTTAAGAAACAAATTACAAACAAATAGGAGAGGAGGAGATAAGGGGCTAAATAAGGTTTCAGGGAAGGGTGGCATGTGAGTTGGGCCTTCCCAAATAGTAAGATTTGAAAGTGAAGGAATGGAAAGAGGCCACTGCAAGTGTCCCATGACTTCAGATGGCAAAACACAAGGCTAGAAAGGTAATGAGAGGAGCCCTTGTGTGCCAAAGTAAGTATCTTTCCTCTAAGTATTATGAGCTTCAGTGTAAGATATATGCAGAGAAATTCATTCTTGCCTACTTGTAAAAAAGATGACATTTGCTTTCCTCATCTGTAAAATAGAATAATAACAGTACCCATCATAAAAGTTTGTCATGGTAAATAAAATAATACATGGAGATAAATATTCATGAATGTTTGCCATTGTTACTTTTTAATATAATTATAGCCATTCTTCATTTTTATCATCTCTTGAATTCAACATTTTCCCATGGAAACAATGTTTATAATGAAAGTCAGTGGAAAAACAATTGATTTATCAAAAGTTTTCTATGTGGCCAGCTTTGCTACAAGGTTGAGGATTTGGGTTGTGAACACAGTCTC
Source organism: Microcebus murinus (assembly GCF_040939455.1). Taxonomy (NCBI): domain Eukaryota; kingdom Metazoa; phylum Chordata; class Mammalia; order Primates; family Cheirogaleidae; genus Microcebus; species Microcebus murinus. The sequence continues at coordinate 70,252,154 of NC_134108.1, forward strand.
ATTTCTTTTGACTAACTGATAAAACTAGATGCTATGTTCTATGTATCATTTGTTTTATGCCACTTATTTTTTCATAATGCTTTCATTAGATATTGATTTTCATTTAAAATCTTGTAATTTGGTTTATTTCCATATTTTGAAAAATTACAAATTAAATTTTCTTATAGGTGAAAAATTATATGAAATAAAAATTTTAGAAGAAACACATAAACAAGAAATCTGTCGTCTACAAAAAAGATTACGGTGGTATGCTGAAAATCAGGAACTTCTGGATAAAGATGCAGTTCGGCTTAAAGAAGCAAATGAAGAAATTGAGAAGCTCAAACTTGAAGTAATAGATCATTTCAGAATGTATTTCTATAGATGAACTTCAATAACAATTCTATATAACCTTATGTCATTGCATCATTCCTCTAAACTCTATTAATTAAAATAACTTAGTTTGGTTTTGGTATGCATTTAGATATACAGTCCATTTGAGATTAGACTGAGAATAAATGCAAGCTCCTTATGACCTGTTAGACCCCCATGGGATCTTCACCCTGCCTGCTGCTTTAGCCTCATCCAATACCCTCTGAGTCTCCTCCTCCAGCCACACCAGAGCTCCTCTGATTCTTGAACATCCTAAGCTCAATCCACTTGTTCCTTTGGCCTGGAATACTCTGACCTTGGTTCTTCCCATGTCTCCTTCCGGAGTCTCAGCTCAAATGTCTACTTCTCAGAAAGACCTTCCATGACTCCCTTATGTAATGTAGCTGCCAATCCTGCCCCTTCTGGCTCTTTGTTCCTATTCCTTCCTTCTGTTTTATTTTCTTCCTAGCACTTGTCACCTTCTGAAGTTATTTACTTATTGATTTACTTTATCTATTAGCTTATCAATGTTCTCCCTCCACTAGAGCATAAGCACCCTGGGAGCAGGGACCTAGTTTGTCTTGTCTGTCCTCCATATCTCCAGCCTTGAGCCAGGACTGGGAAGTGCCTGGAACTTTGGAGGAGCTTGGTCAGTGTTTGCTGAGGGATTAATAAAGAAATGAATGAACTACCATATGCTCCCTCTTCATGCTTTTCTATTATTTTTTATTATGTGTGCATAATAATTACATGTATTTATGGGGATATATGTGATGTTTTGATATAATGTGTAATACTCAAATCAGGGTAATTGGGGTATTCATTTATTTGTTACCTCAAGCATTTATCGTTTCTTTGTGTTAGGAACATTCCAGTTCCATTCTTTTAGCTGTTTTTAAATATATAGTCACTTATTGTTGACTATAGTCACCCTGTTGTGCTATCACATATTAGATCTTGTTCATTTTATCTGCCTATATTTTTGCACCCACTAACCATCCCACTTTATCCTCCACCTCCCCACTACCCATCCCAGCCTATTAACTATTGTGTCTATCTCCATGAGATCAATTTTTTGAATTTTTGGCTCCCATATATGAGTGAGAAAATGTGAAATTTGCTTTATGTTTTAAATGTGCTTCTTAACATGTTATTTGTTTATTGATAGATAGAGAAACTAAAAGCTGAATCTGGGAATCCATCTATTCAGCAGAAGATACGCTTAAAAGATAAAGCAGTTGATGCCAAAAAAATTCAAGACCTGGAGCGACAAGTATGTGTTAAGAGTAAATTTTCATTAAGGTATTTTATATACAGCACATTTTCATTTTCAGAGTTCACACAAGATATAGTCAATCTTGTTTTAAAGGAATGTTAATAAAAAGTAAAAAACATCTTATGTAATCTACAGGTTCATAAATAATTTTTAGATTAATTTGCCTCATTTATAAGATGGTAGACCTACTAATGAAAGGTTATTTTGTACCCTAGCTCTATTAGACATCTAGGAAGAAAAAAGTAAAATTTTGAAACTCTGGGTATAAAGTTGGGATTCCTCCTACTGGCCAAAGATGGGTGAGAGAGAAGTATAAGAAGGGAGATCCTTGAATTGGGAACATGTCGATAACGCTTGGGAAATGTTACAAAACACCTCATAAACCGAACGTTCAGTCTCCCAAAGAGCAGGCCATCACCTTGGGCTCTTGCATACTTGAATATTTAAAAATATTCATTTTGTGGTCAGTGTGGCTGGGAGACTTTTACTAAAACGATAAAGTGAAGCTTATTAGAATAAAGATGTTTTCATTGAAATAGTTGTTTTGGGAAGTGGAATTGTAATTAATTTTTCCTTCTGTTTTTAAAACTTTCTGTATTGTAGCATTTGTATTCATAATTACATACTAAAACAAAATAATTTCCATTTCATAAGAGAGCATGATTCTGTAGTCAAGTTATGATACTTAAACATATGACTATTATTTCATCACAAATCCAAAACTGTGAGGTCATCACTGGGATGAATATTATCCCAGTTTTATGAGAAGAAGGAAAACTAAGCCAAAAAATAACTTTGTTACTTTTACAAGGGTTGTTTTTATATTAAAAGGTATAACTTAGTAGTTTGCTTCATGGGCCAAGAAAGGAACAGGATAAAGGTGGTTTGAAAAGCCAGAAATATTCTAAAGTGAGTGTAGTCTAGAATTGCTTAGCTTTTCTTCAGTGTTTAAGATTAAGATTAGCCGATCTAAGAAGGCATCCAGCATTGTCAGAGAAAGATAAACCAAAGGAACCACTTTTCCATTAGATAACTTTAAGAGAAATCATGTAAAACTGAACATCTGAAAGTAAAAAGTATGCTTTATTAAGGGCAAAATTAAAACTTCAAATGGTAGTCCATATTGACCAGAAATACACCATTTTGTGAAAGTAAACTTCCCTCTTTTATTGACACTTTTATTAAACATTTATTGGTTTATCATCTTAGATTATATCTTTCTAATATAGTATTCATCATATAATAGTATTTTGTATAGTTGTATTGCTACATGTACATTTTAGATCTTATCCTGTTTCTATGAGCATTTCTATCCTAATAGTTTTAAACCTTATTATATATTTTATAATCAAGGTATGTTACAATATATTCAGAATCATTTTGTAGCCATGTTCTGAAATATATTAATTATAAATAAAATATCTCTTTCTAAATAGAACATAAGTAAAAATGGGGCTAATTAGATGAATAGTATAATGAAAATTTCAGACTGTGGATTTGTTCATGCTTTTTTTTATTTAATGGAATATTTCATAGTTTAATTTTCAATTAGAGTTAAAAAATGTACTTTCTATACCAGTCACACTGGTATCATTGACCAAAGGATAATATTAAAAGGGGAAGTTAAAGAAGATAGAAATAAAATCTATTTCTTTTCCTAAAAATGTAATATATATTTCAGAATATCAAAATTATATTGAAAATACTTCTTAAATTTTAAATTAATGCATTAATTAAAAATATGTTAAAATAAATTTTTTTAAATCTAGTTCTTTTTAATATATGTGGTGTTGTAAAATGTGCATATGCTTTCATATACTTACAACTAACTCATATAACTAGATTTTTAATACCAGAGGAAAATAAGCTTTAAAAATTTTCCAAGTAAAAAAAAATTAATATTTATATCTGGATATTTCCCAATTTATGGTTACATCACTGAATGTCCAGTTTACACAAATGAAATATTAATATTTACTGTTAACTTAGCAAATGATGTGACTCTTACATACCTAACATGAATAATGTTCAGTCTATTAATAGGATTTTGAGTACCAGCAACCTATTTTGCCTTAGGGAATACAGTTTTTAAGATAAAATTATAATAAAAGCCAACACGTATCAAGTCCTCATTCTATCTTGGGCACTCACTGAGTACTTACCAAGATCAAAGTCATTGCACCTTAATTATATCAACCTTTTGAAGTTGATACCATTATCATCTCCATCTTACCCATGGGCAAAGAGATATAAATTGAGAACACAAGGTCCTAAAGCTGGAGGCATAGTCGAACATAACATGCTCTTAACCACTGCATTAGCCTGCCTCTCAGGTGCTATTTTTTTGCATGCCCATAGGCTACAAAACTGTTTAACAAAGAATTTAGTGTTTGTATATATGTTTTTCAAAGGTATCTTCACCATAATATTTTTTTTTCTTTTTAGCCTCAACGTCAGCCTTGAAAGACCATAATATTTTTTAAAAAGCAAGTATACACACATAGGTGTATATAATATAATGCTGTAATTTATGTGGACCCTGGTGCATTTCTGTCTTGCAGAAAGATTATATGTCATTTTTATAGACCAAATGAGAAGTATTTAATCTTTTACAAAGATTTCATTAAGTGCCATCTAATCCTCCCTGCTTCCCAATTGAAAGAAGTCATTTTAAAGTAGATTAAACTTCATTTCAAGGAGTTCTTTTGTGGAGGGTTTGGTAGAGGTGGAAATTGTTGCAGGCAAAGACAGGTGCTTAGGAAGCTGCTGTATATTTATTGCAAAAAATTTGTACATTCATGTACATCTGATAGATAGTCCAAAGATATATTTCAAATGAATTTAAGAGGATTTCTGTAAATTAACCAGGAGTTTATCAGACATTATACTGTAAGGTTTTTTAATCAGGTAATCTAGGGGTGTAAAATTTGAAATTTATTTGTGCTTCTATGCATTCGATTCAGTCTGGGGACATGCTATAAACATTTCCGAAATCTAGACATGACTAATGTAGCATAATCTAAGTTTATACATTAAGCTGATTTTAGGTATGTTTGTGACCTTACATACATTCAAAAATATTTTACTAGGTTAAAGAAATGGAAGGAATTCTAAAGAGAAGATATCCCAATTCATTACCTGCTTTAATATTGGCCGCATCAGCAGCGGGTGATACAGTGGATAGAAATACAGTGGAATTTATGGAAAAAAGGATAAAAAAGCTGGAAGCTGATCTGGAGGGCAAAGATGAAGAAGCAAAGAAAAGTCTTCGTACCATGGAACAAGAGTTTCAGAAAATGAAAGTAAGTGCAAAGAGTAGCCCAAGCATTGCTTGCCCAGTGAGAACTTTCTGGTAGTCCCTGGTAGATGAATGACCTCTTTGGGCTCTCTCAGCACCCCCCCCCCATATACCTCTCCTTCATGGAATTCACCACAGCTGCAGCCATATTGATTGGATCGTCAGTGGTGTCTCTCTTTCTCTCTCCTCTCTCTCCCCATCTAGACCAGGACTCCGTGATGGCTGGATTGTTCTGCTTTTACTCACCATTGACTCACCATTGTATTCCATCAATCAGCAAGGTGCCTAGCACAAAGTAGACACTCAATAAATAATCCCTAATTCATAGGATATTGGAAGGATTGAGTGTCGAAGTACATATAAAGCCCTAGTACTGTGCCTGGAGTATAGCAAACACTCAATATATGCTTATAATTATTGTTAGTATTCCACTGACCAAATAGAGGCATGAACTCCAACCCCCATCCCATTTTTATGTATCTAAATCTACCCACTCCACTTTGTTCCTTTTTGTAGTCCCCTGCCCCTGCTCACTACCTGCCACTTCCTCCTTTCATTTCTGATTCCCAGTACACACCAAGCATTCAGTCGTCTTTGCATATACTCCGCCTACTTCCAAAATGCTCCTACCTCCACTTATTCCCAAATTTACACTCATACCTCAAGACCAAACTTAGATGTGCTTGCTATCTCTGTGCAGTCTTCCCTCAAGGCCCCCCCAGACCTTCAGGGCTGCTTCACCTTCTCTGCAACCCCCCATGCCATGTTCACAGGCCCATTATCATTGTTATCATAGGACATTGTAACTATTGCCCTGTTGCTCTCCTCACCAGGCTGTGAGCTATTTAAAAGCAAGAACTGGGTCTCTATCTCTAGAACCTAACATAGTGACCAGGGAAGCTATAGAGCTCAATAAATATCCATTGAATGAACAAGCAAATGCTACTGGTGCTTCCCTTCATAGGGGAAATGATTTATTCATTTACTAAATACTAAATGATATAGTAAAGCCCCAGTAGACAAATTCCAAGCTGTTTTACTCTGTGAGATTAATAAATTGGTCTTAGAAGGTTGAGAACGGGCTGTTTCTCAAAGACCCTCAGTAGCCTTGGTTGTTTTGCCTGTTTATCCTCAAAGAGTATGTTTGACAGTTTGCATAGAAAAGGGTGCATAATAAGAAGTTTGGCTTATGAGGTTTAAATAAATATGGGATTTATAAGAACATGTATAAGTTAATATTTATGAAGCAATATATCAATTATGAAATCAGATAACATATATCAAGAATATATAATGTTATGCCCTTCAGAGAGTCAAAGAGTAGGACTCTAATACATTTGACTCACTCAAGGAACACAGAAGGTTGGAAACATCAGAGTGTATGAGTGCCTGAATGAAGGACTAGGTAGGACGCCAAAGAATACATGGCTTCATCAACTTCTGAAATGTTTACCAGGAGGTTAGCATTACATGGATTCTTTTCTTTTCAGATTCAGTATGAACAGAGACTAGAGGAACAGGAGAAGCTACTTGCCTACAAATTGAAGGAAGCACCCCAAAACCAACATGACAGCTCCTCCAAGGTTAAAACATTAGAGAAGGAACTCAGCGCCATTAAGGAAGTCCACCAGATCACTGTAAGAAACCTTGAAGCTGAAATAGACATTCTTAAACGTCAGAATACTGAATTAGAACTCAAGAAAAATAATAAAGATGACAAAGATTTTCATTCTATAGAATTCCAGGTGGAACAGGCACATGCTAAAGCTAAACTGGTGAGACTCAATGAAGAACTGGCTGCAAAAAAGAGAGAAATACAAGACCTTTCAAAAACTGTGGAAAGGCTTCAGAAGGAAAGAAGAATGATGCTGTCTAATCAGAACTCTAAGGGCAGAGAGGATGTGTCTGCCAAAAAGGCAAAGAAAGATGTTTTGCACCCAAGTAAAGTAAATGCTAACTCATACCCTGCGACCCCGGACAGCAAGCTTTATCAACCACATACTTTTACTGATTCTCACATTTCAGAGGTTTTACAAGAAAACTACAGATTGAAAAATGAGCTAGAGGGATTAATTTTGGAGAAGGATGAGTTGAAGATGAAATCTGAAGCAGCAGTGAACCAATTCGAAAACTCCATGAAAAGGTAAAATGTTATATTATTTATAAATATATGGGGAAATAAAAAGATAAAAATTGAAAAATTGTAAGATGTATTTCCTCCAGATAATTAGTTTGACCCTGAACTGAATTCATAAGTGAATTTTAAGAATTTATACCACATTGCTGAGCATAGATCTGTTTCAGAGTAGGGTCCTTTATTTGCAAGAGGCCCAAATTCGGATGAATCTAAACCTCTAAGTCAAACTAAACCAGGTCCTCAAGTTCACCAGTCTTGTCTTTCTGCATGTACCCACGTGGTTCCAATAAGCTGATTCATTGGGCCCTTCTTGCAAATGAATGTCATCATTTCTAATTGCTGTAGGCAGATTGCTGTTAGAAAACTATTATTAAAACTATTCCAATAGGAAAAGGTCCTCTTTCAAAAATAACACTTTAAACTGACCTTGTGATCACATCCATTCATGCCTTGCGGAACTTTTATACTCATCCCTTTCCTCCTCAGAATCTCCAACTGTTACTACTATCTACTGTCTCTTTCCTCTGAGTCTTAACATCCTCAGATCTTTTTCTCACCTGCTCAAACCAAGTTCCAGTCTTCTTTCTGTCTTACAGTGCCAGTTTTTCACAAGAAGCCTCTTCTTTTATTTCCATCTCACTTCCTTTAAATATGACTTTCACCATCGCCACTTTGAAACCTGGTCTCTTAATAAGGACTTTTGCCAGTCTCGTGGCATTTTCATGTTGACCACACTGCCTTTCCTGAAATGGTTTCCTCCCTTAACACGGCAGCTCTGACCAAAACTCCTTTTGTTTCTTTTGCTGACTTCTTATTTCTCTTCCTTCTCACTCACCAAAAATCTGGCTTTCTACCAGTGTTTGTTTCTTGGCTTCCTGTTTATTCTCTATTCTTTCCCCATTGCTAAACTCATCCATTCTTATCACTTCTACGAACCCGTGACTCCTAGGTTCACTTTTAAAGGCTTGTTCTCTTCCCAGAGTTCAGATGTTAAACCTACAACTATTTATTGGATTGCCTCTCTTGGAACCAACAATACCTCTAGTTCTCTCTCTTTTTTACCCATAAACTTATTTCCTTCCCAAGTTCCCCAGCCCTATCTATGACCTCATGTGTTTTAATTGCCAGGCCCAGCTTTACCTCCTTTATTCCTTGGGTTCACAGCCTATAGGCTGCTTCCTTATAAATATTTCTCATTTTGCTTTTTTCCTTACTATAATAAGTCATTGCAGCCTACCTGGTATACTGTAGTTTTCCCACTCCAATCTTTCCTTTGTTTCTACTGCCCCCAGTCATCTTGCGTAAAAACCATTAATATTCTTTAAATGCTATATCTGAGTCATTCTGCCTTCCAGTGATTCCCAACTTCCTTAAATATCAAGACTGAATTTCTCTGCCTGGCATCTCAAGTCCCATCCCTATTCTAATACTAGTCTACATACCTAATCTGCCAAATTTCTTCATACCTTTTGCTCATTCGTGTTTTAAGTCCTACTTCCTCCACAAAGCGTTTCTTGAAGCTTCCTAGGAAAGTGCCTGCTCCTATCCCCAACTCCTACAGAATTTATAATATAATATGTACCAAGCAAGCAAATCATAAACAGCCTTATAGGTCCTTGAGAATTGATATAAGATTGTGCTGCTTTTGTATCCTCACCACAATCTGATATGAGAGCAGAACGAGCATGGGAAGCACCCAACAATGTTTATTGATTAATTGGCAGCCATGGCAGTGATTGAATCATCATGGCAACCATATTGCTTCCATATTGAAACTTTGTTTCTTTAGTAGTGAATATATCAGTAGTATGAAGCTATTTGGGGAGGATCACATTTTTTTCCTAGAAATAATTTAAAATTCAAGTTTGTCCTATAATTATATATATAATTTTAAATTTTCTAGTACTGTCAGTCTGTTTCTTAGATAGCTCTAGGCTTGAGAAGTAAACTTTCCTAGTTCCAGATTTAGGCTGTTTTTTTACTATAATTCAGATATGGGTGCTTTTGGTTTTTATGCTTTTCCTAGGACCCTAATCACACTGTTTCCATGGAGAAAATTTATATAGTGAAATAAGCAACTGACAAATTTGTGTATTGTTTGGGATCTGCCATATTAATATGTATCAAGAGTGATTTATGAAAATATCTTCTTTGAATGAAATCCTGTCATTTTTGAATAGTCCTTCCAATAAGAGAGAAATATCTATCTAAAATGTATCAAATCTTTATTCATAATTTTATCATTTACTAAACTGCCTGCTGAATACATAAATTTTATCCCAGAGACAAATGAATAGTCTTTCATACTTAGAATCCAAATTAATTAGTTGCAGATTACCCTTATGTCCTGAGAATTACTGTAAAAATCATTTTATTCTCACAACATGCAACTAGCGCTGGAATAATATGCATGGATCAAAATAGAGGTGAATGCTGCCTAGGCATGAAGCATTAATGGTTCTAAAAGGAGCAGCTGTGATTACCCAAATAAGAATCTGGGCAAAATGTCTGAGTTTATCTTAAAAGATAAAATGTCAAGCACTATGCCTTAAATTCAAAGAGATATGCTGGAACCTTAGATTCCCTCAGAAAGTATAGCCATAGGCTGGAGATAGAGTGGAAGGCCTGGACCTTGAAGTCCATCTCTGCTGGGCTTGAACCCCAGCTTTACAACTTACTGATGTGGGACCCTGGATGTATTAATATCATTCTTTTGTCAACTCAGGTTTGCCCATATAAGATTCAATAAATATAGCTCATGGATTGGTTGTGAGAACTCATAGGCAATAATGTATAAAGCACGTAACATAATGCAGTTTAATATCAATGTCCTCTGTTTGCATCTTTAATGTCCAGGCTTCTTACACTGTTTTTGTGCTCTTAGAGGTTGAAGAGCCACTTTTAAATGTGATTTTCTTTCATTTGCTCTGTAGGGTCAAGGAAGATACTGCAGCACACATTGCATCCCTCAAAGCATTTCATCAGAGAGAAGTAGAGAAACTCCTTTGCCAAAATGCAGTAGAAAATTCTTCTTCCAAAATAGCTGAACTGAATCGTAAAATAGCAACTCAAGAGGTAGATAACAAATCTGTTTTGATCTTTGATTTTAATGAATTTTTTTTTTTTCAGGACTTTTAACTGAATGTTAATTTGGAAATATTTTTTAACTTTTTCAGGTTGGTGATAGAAGTGGGAAATTATTGGCTTGCTTTTTATGTTTTTAATAGAAGATAACATTACCATATATTTAACTTTTCCACTTTAAAACTATACCATGTAAATAAGCATTTTACAGTTGTTCCCTATCCTTCTCAAATCTTCCTCTATACATTATAACAGATGATTAAAGTATATGTTTAATGTGATTAAGAGCTTTGTACTCATCTCCTTTAATTTACCCCAAGTCCCAACTGACAAGCAATTATCCCCATTCTTCCTGCCCATTACCTTTCATTCATTGAAAAAATAATGATTCAGGTCTACAGACAGGGACCCTGAATAAAATAATGAGCCAAGATACATAGCTCTAGCCCTTATGAAGCATAGTCTTCTAAGAATTATGGAGAATGCTGACATCTCATCAGCATTTCCTCAAATAAATGTGTCTTCCTTCTTGAATAATAGGTATATCCTCCTTGGAATATCTGGACCTCTACTATGTGGCCTGTCTTCTGTGGTGTTAGTAGTTTGAAAAGACAGCATTAAAATAGAACTTTTTACCTGCAACTTATTTTCAAATCTGATGATTACTTCAAGAAGTAATTATCTCACCACCATCTCTCCTACTGATAATTATTTAATACCATCTTAATTAAAAACAAATCCTTCAATGCTTGAGGTGATACCCCATTTACTCTGATTTCATTATTATGCATTGTATGCCTGTATCAAAATGTCACATATACCCCATAAATATATGAAACTATTATGTATCCATACTAAATTTTTCTTAAGTCTCTCAGTTGAGGAAGTTTGAATATGCACTATTAGATACTAAGAAATTATAATTCTTACGTGTAAAATGGTATTGTGGTTTTGTGAGAAATGCCCTTATAAAGATAATGCATATTGACATATTTAAAGGGTAAAATATAATGAACTGTAACAATTTCAAATCGCTCAGAAAAATGTTACTACTTTAATGAAAAATATTCAAAGTGCTTTTCAAAAATAACAACTCATACAGCTTTACAGATAATCTGTTCAGCCTTTTCCCTCATAGGGATAGGGTGTCAGAGGGCAGTTGTAAGCATTGTATCAAGTGATTTTGTAATAAGGAATAATCTAGGAGAGGTGGGTAAATCTTATTTTCCCAGAGTTATAAATGTAATATTATAAAATTCTGAGTTAGTTGGAAGTCAGTATAGTCTGATCTTTAAAACAGTAGATGTAACAGCATTAGAGATGAATTTTCCCCAAGTTCGTTTAGTTTGATGGAAGTATCTGCTCATGTATTTCAATTTCTTTGTCTAAAAATATGAGACCGACATTTCAGACGTTATGAGGCTTGTGTTATATTTATTTAGTCAATAGTTTAATAAAAACTTATTGTACTAATCAAAGTATAAAGATAATATTGTCTTTTTCCCAAATGCCCAGACTTTATAAAGGTTTATCTTAAAAGGAATTTTGCAGTCTTGAGTTGGCTTCCTTATATTTTCCAAATAGTGTTCAAGGAGGAGCTTTACTAACTCAGTACTTCTGACAATTTCTCAGGTACTTATAAAACATTTCCAAAGTCAAGTTAATGAGCTGCAACGTAAACAAGCGTCTCTTGAACTTTCTGAAGTTCGAGAAGAAATCCTACAGAAACAGGTAAGAAATAACCAAAATATTGTGGTAAAATAAGCTTTTCTTAGGCATTTCAATCATATTCATATGTCTGTATAAATTTAACTTAAATGTACATAACTTGAAAGTATCACATCATGAAAATATTAGTAACTTGCTTATGTAGTCTGCTTTCACCAGATGACGTTCAAACGTTAAATTATTTGTATGTTTTATTTGCTATTGAGATTTTGTTGGCAGTGGGGATAATGGGATGGGAGATGTTTGCATTTTTGTTTGTCGGAATTTTTTTAGAAATATTGAATAGTTAAGGCCATTTCTGTGTTAAGTACTGTCAGGGAAGAAAACTATTTTCCTCAAGCCTTAAGAGTTTTCAGTTGGGTTAACCACTTTGAGACCGCGCTCACCAGCACGAAGCCTTGCCCACAGCTGCACTCATAGTCTGCACGATATTTTGTGCTGTGCATTGACAACGAATCCATTTTGCTCTTGCGTGATGAGGAAAGCTTTAAAGCACTGAAAGCTTGTTTTACTTTACAGGCAGCTTTACTTGTAATGTAAATCAGAGTAGGTAACATGTACATTTTCATTACGTTATTTTTAAATATTCACAATTTTAGTTTGATAAATGAAAAATTAGAAAAGCCATATCATGTCTATAGACATATCATAGTCGACTATAGTTGACGCTGGGCTGTGCACATTCATCTGTGGCTATCGACTATAGTCGACTCTGGTACCGAAGTGGTTAAACCCCATGACAAGAGAAGAACAAGTTTGTTAACACATGTAGCATACAACACAAAGTAACTCAAAGTGGTACCTTAGAACTTTCTGAGTGGGGAGCTGTAGGGAGAGATTTGGGTTACAGGTCACAAGATAAGAGATTGGCAAAGGGAGAGAAAAACATACATGGAACAAGTAGAAAAGAACAAATTTAAGTACATTGTTCCATATCTTATTGAATCCTTGTCTTAGTCCTGAAAATAGGTTGGTTTGGTTAAATAGTTGTCTCATTTCAGGAGTTGTTAGAGGTGGGCTCTCATTAAAGTTAGGCTCTGTATGGTGATTTAACAAGAGGCATTTCTATGGAAACAAAACAACAACAAAAGTTAATGGTTGGAGCACTCAGGATTTCTAGATTGGGCTCAAAGTATCTTTTGCAGTTTGGTCCATATTGCAATAAGCACGAAGGTTGTCTATACATGAGCTGTTGTGGTTATTCTCTGAAGTTTGTGTCAGGTCATTCTGCTTCAGCTTGTTAGGGTTTCAGGGGAAAAGGCAGTTTTAATTTTTAGTGATTGCAAGCTAGAAGGGTGGGACAAAATTTGAAAATACTAGTTTGGAGAATTATGGCCAGATATTGGAAGAAACTAGAATAATGTCAGATTACAGATAAATAACAAAACCTCAGAGATAATGGACAGAGCTAGAAATGATATCCACAAAGATGTATTATAGTGTTCCTTCTGAGACAGTTTTTTTTCTCTATAGTCACTCCCATTTTTATCAAAGATAATCACAATAAGATCAATTTGTTTGCAAAACTAAGTCTAGCCTCATTAAAATTGGCTTGATTATTTACATAAGTGCAGCATGAATAGTGATTGATTGTATAGGTCCTTTTGTAAGTCTGCTTTACTGGAACTTTTAATAAGAACCTCAGTTTGGACCTTTAAAAGCCTCTCTAAACTAGGAAGACAAGGCAACAACTCGCTATCAGATTTTGCTTGCAATATCCATAGATTTAAGTGAATTCCTCTTTTCCAAAGGCCCACAGAATATCCTGAGTTTCTTGGGCTGGCCAGGAAGTGACACATGTAAGGGAACCAAGTATATGGAGGTACCAAGCCAGTTTTTTCCCCAAGAAGATTTATTGGCTTCATAAAGTCAACAGTTTGTCTCAAAAAAAGAGTCTCACTCTGTTGCCCTGTCAAGAGTGCTGTGGCATCAGCCTAGCTCACAGCAACCTCAAACTCCTGGGCTCAAGCAATCCTTCTGCCTCAGCCTCCCAAGTAGCTGGGACTACAGACATGCACCACCATGCCTGGCTAATTTTTTCTTTCTATTTGAGTATAGACGGGGTCTCACTCTTGCTCAGGCTGGTCTGGAATTCCTGACCTCGAGCAGTCGTCCCGCCTCGGCCTCCCAGAGTGCTAGGATTACAGGCGTGAGCCACCATGCCCAGCCAGCATTAGTTTTTTAAATCTGTCTGGTCATATCTGATTCTGTACACATCCTCAAGTATTACATTCTAGTCAAAGCCTTGGTAATATAATCAGTGCTTTCAGTTGTGTCCTGCTACAAAGAGAACAGATGCATATTGACATTATGCCAATAACTATATTGCTATGAAAATAAGAATACTCATTAAGTTTCTGGAAGGATAAGTAGACAGAAGATGATAAATATTTCGATTCTGTTTACAAAAATATAATTTACCAAATTGCTGTAAGATATAGATAGCTTAAAAGAAAAAGTTTCCTTAATAATAAACCAGCAATATTTCAAACAAAAAGGGCATAAGGTCCCATGTGTAATTCTTGTTCTGCTTGATGTTAGGTTAGCAGTTTTATGAGCCAATCAGTTTCTTCATTCGAGTTTTGGAAATTCTTACCCAGCCCAGTGATATAATCTTAAACTTATCAGAAACCTGTACTTGTCAGAGTTCTTTCCATAAATCTCCTTGAAGATGATACAGTTGCTTGCAAAAGCTTTCAGGAAAGTATCAGAGCAAAACAATTAACTATCTGGAAGATAAAAGACTTAAAAATAGCTCTGACTAAACATCTCATAAGAGTTCATTATAATACAATTGACATGGAAATTTGGTTATTTCTATAATATATAACATTTTAAGATAACTGGAATTATTACTGATACAAAGACACCAGATTTCTGAGAATTTTATTTGACTTCTGGAACATTTAATAACATATCCATACAAATAAAATTAAACATCTTTGACAATGATTCCCATACAGTTTAACATATCGAATAAAACTAATTAGTTAAAAAAAAAAATGTTTAAGGAGAGAGAACAGATTCTTTTTAGATATTCCAGGGGCCCTCTGGAACATCCCAAAGTTAGTTTGAGGTAAAAAGAACTTAATTTAGAATTTGATTTTGGGAAGTTGTCAAAAATGTCAAAAAGTTTAAAATATTCAATTAAATAGATTCACAGGTCACTATGAAACAATAGTTATCTGAAGTGACAAAAGATTCTAAAGGCAAATGCAGAAGATTGATTACTTAGGAAAATTGAGAGACCTATTGATAAAAGACTACATAAAACAGGAAATTATTTTGGTAAAACACAAAATCTTTGTTTTCTAAGCAGATTACTTAAAAGAGAAAGAAAATCTTTCACAATCTCTTATCAAGAGCAGACCCAGTGCTCCAAGAAAGCTTTGTTGTTTTAACAGGTTCTAGTTTTGTATTATTGTACTTTTGATATTAAAGCTCATTTTTAAAAACCCTGTAATTACTCAATTTTAGCCAGCTTAGGTACCCAAGATAAGCATTCATTCTCTTTCTCTACCAGCTTTGTCTTTTTCATTTTAAACAATATGTCATTCTACTTTTGTATAGAATTTAGCATCGAATTGCTCCTTTTCCTGTCACAAAAATGCATCCTCTTACCTCACAGCTTTTTTTACCAAAAATACATCTTATTTTCCTTGTATATTTTATACAGAGTTGTTTCTCTTATCATTTCTAGTAGTATTCCTTGTGAAAACTATAGACTATCCAATTGTAACCTATCAATATACCAACATTCTGTAGATTAACATCATTTTATAATTTCTAGAAGCGTTTTTTATAGTTTTTTTAATGTGGCAAGAACATGTGATTAATAGACACGAACATAATGTTTCAGTATATTTGGAAATGATCTAGATATTCAGTGAATGTCTGTCATTCAACTTAGCAAAACCCTAAGGATGTAAGTTACCAAAGAGATTTGGGAAACTTTTTTTGTAAACATTATAAAACATAAATCATTGAAAATTTCATTTATAAACTTTTATCCCAGTAATAGGTTCTTAATTCACTTGTTCCTAATTTTTCTTAGATTACTATGAAAATTTCATGAGCCATTAAACAGCCACCATGTTATTTTACTATTAGAAACTATTTTTACAGCATGTGTATGTTAGGCAGGTATCACAAAAGCAAGAACCAAAACTTTAAATATATGTTTTTCTTTACTACTGTGCTTGATGTACATAGAATAATAGATGTTGCACTTGTACTTGCACTTTTGATCTTAGGTTGAACTTCTAGTTGTATAGTCGATCTTAAATATCTAGTAGAAATAAACTTGACTAGTGAACCCAGATAGAATAAAAGTTGTGTGTATGCATTATATTTAATGTTGACAACTCTAAAGACGTGCCTGTTTTTATTAAACTAATCTTACATAACAAAAATTTACCTGAGTCACATGAACTTGTATCTGGGCTAGTTTCTATACTTTTGGGTTTTCGGAATTCTTAAGTTATGTAAGTGCTTTTTCTTTATGCCAATTAGATCTCTTTCACAAATTACTTTTAGCAGCACCATCCAAAGGTAGAAAAAACACATATACCTGCATAGTTGTACATAGACAGATGCAAACAGAGATCCTGTAGCATTCATTTAAAAATTTTAGCCATCAGATAGGTACAATATAAAACTTATTAGTTTATAAAAGAACAGTTGGATGCAAATTGTGGTTTTGTCAGATGGAATAGCTTAAGGGTGTCACCTGCTCAGATGGCTGACTTATCAATATTTGTGGAGAAGACACAGTTTTTCATTTGCCTTTTGTTAGCAATCTTATGGAGGCTGTGGACTAAATTTTGGGGGTTCTGTGGGTTTTTTTAAAGCTTCTCCTTCCTCCCCTTTTTTCTTTAGTCTCAAATGGTTACAGTTGTTTTAGTTAACTCCTTTGATGTTTCCATTTCAAAGATGTGGTAAGATATATATCTCCACAGGACTGAGAAAGGAAGTAAGTTTTCTCCAAGGAGTTTTAGGGCACATTTGCCTATTATGAGAAATCTAGGCTTTTAAGTTTTTCTTTTCCTAAAGCATAGGGCAGCTTAAGGAATTTTTTGCAGTGGGAGCCCAAATATGGGAAGGCCTGGGGCTGATATGGAGTTTGATGATAGCGCCCTAGGAAGTAGAAGTTGTAAGGTACAGCAAAGCAGGCCTGGCTGTGAGTTCCCTGAGCGTGTGTCCAATTTATTTCCTGGTTGTCAGCATTTACAAAAGAAATTTGTATACTCCGGGCCTGGAGATCAGGCTAGAGTGCTTTTTGTAAATCTTCCTGAAGAAGTTAAAGCAAGCAGCCGGGCATGTAAAGGATTTCCTGGAGAAATTGAAAGCGTTTTAGGACTTAAAGGAATTTGTTCAGATGTTGAGACTGGATTTTGAAGGAAGGGAATTTAAGCTAGGGGCCCAGAGATCCAAAAGATTTTCTGGAGAATCAGAGTCAGAGAGTTGGAGGTAAAGAAGACTATAGCTGGGTGAGGAAAAAAGTTGTAGATATAAAAGTCCAAATCTTTGAAGATTTACTCATTTTAATGTGACTCTAGACCAATAAGCCTTTTGTTGCTTAAGCATAGATGGGAAAGGCTTCCTCACAAAGGCTACAAAAGATGAAGTCCCCCTCAAGATCCAGTTTCTCCCAAAGATGCCCTAGGAAAGCAGAGACCTTTCTTGCTATTCAGGCAGTAAGAATCGTGTTTAGGAAAATGGCCTTTCAAGTCTCCCACAGAATGTGAAACACCCCCCGTCACAAACCTGCAAATCTGCGACAGCAGGCATGTCCTAGCAGGATGGACTTACCCAGCACTAACTAAGCAGTGAAGTTGGAGGCGCCAAAGTCCCCTTATTAAAACAGTTCCTCTGAGAGCTGGCACAGTCAGACAAAGGGAATACTGCTTGTCACTTGGTTCCCACCTTATTCAACTAGCCACCTTATGCAAGTTGACACTTGTGCCCTTCAGCTGGCAGAGACCAGCTGGTCCCAAAAGCCAAGTGCTCAGGACAATAAGATGAAGTAAGAACCTTATCCTTTTGTTTTTTTTTATTGGGCACCCACAGCGAAGTTTGTCTAAACAGAGACACATCTGATGAGAACTGGAGTCACCAGTCTGTGAGGCTGGCTGGAACAACAGGCTTATAAGACCTATATCTTTTCTCCCCTATGATTCTCTGTCTCATGACAAATGATGCAAAAGACAAGGGAAAACAATGACTATCTCTGGAAGGCTAAAGATCAATAACCAAAAAGTACCCAAAACCAAATCCGCAAGAGTCACAATTCAGAGTTTTTACAAATTTCTCTCTCCTGCCAATCTGAATTTGGAAGGAAAAGGACAAGGAAAAATTTTACCTTCCTCTATTGACTGGATACTACAAATGGGTATCTAGGAGAGCTGATTTTGATAAGAATGCTTACCTTTTCCCAGCTTCTATCAGTTTTCCTAGGATCCCATCTTCAGGCTCTGGAGTGAGTGGGGTGTCCCAGAAAGTCCCATGTGGGTTGCCAGAAACTATTGAGAAGGAAAAAAAATTTTGTCAACCTTCATGAGTTCTTATTTGGGATGGACTGCTATAACAAAATAGACAGATTAATGAGAAAAACAAACAAGTGTATTAACCCATGCTGCACACATCACCCAGAAGATACCTCAGTGCAGAGTAACTCAAAACAGTGGCTTAGAACGCTGGCTCACATAGCATCTGCAAAACAAAGAATAATAAATTCATAGATAAATGACAGGACAAAGGAAGGCAGTTTCAGGCTTCAAAGGTGGGAAACTGCAGATTGCTCTGGTACCATCTCTGGGCTAATAAAAGTCTAGAGTTGTCTCCAGTAAAGGATAATTTACACCCTGCCTTTGGGTAGGAAATGGGAAAGATAGATCTTTTCCCTCCATGTGCTGTTTCTTACTCCCTTTAGCTCAAAACTAATTTTATGGCAAGTTAAGCATATTTTGGGGCAACATGTTCCTATTTCCCTTAGTACTAAATACTATTTAATTTGATTATTAAGGGCCAGGTGCAGTGGCTCACGCTTGTAATCGTAGCTCTGGGAGACTGAAGCAGGAGGATAGATTGAGGAGTCAGGAGTTCGAGACCAGCCCGAGCAAGACGACCCCGTCTCTACAAAAAAAATATATTTATATATATAGAAAAATTAGCCAGGTGTGGTAGCCACACACCTCTAGTCCCAGCTACTTAGGAGGCTGAAGCAGGAGGGTCACTGAGCCCAAGAGTTTGAGAGGTTGCAGTGAGCTATGATGGTGCCACTGCACTCCAGCCCAGGCAACAGGGCAAGACCCTGTTTGAAAAAGAAATGGGTAGTGCCATCATGACAGTCACGCTAGATCACCAAAAACAATACCATTACTGGAGGTAGATCTTTCTAGAAACTCACCATTTTTATTTCTAGAATCTTTATTCTGGAAAGTGAAAAACCAGTGCAGCTCACCTTATTTCCCTTCTCCCAGAAATTACAGTCCTGCAGTGCTGTTACCCAGTGTGCGAAAATAGTTTCTTCATATATTTTGTCTTGTTCTCTAATTGTGTAAAGAATGAAGATAAATCCATCCCTTTAATTCCACATGGCCACAAGTGAAAAGCACATCATACATTTTAAAGCAAAGATGAATTCTGTTACATTTTTTGATTGCTTGTTTTTAAAATAATGGTTTAGAGCCATAAGAAAACTGAGTAACGATTTAGAAATTTTCAACAGTTAAAACAAACACCCTCAACATCATTAGAAAGTAAACCATCTCCGGACTTAGCATGTTAATCATAGAAATCTGAAAAGATTTTTCTGCATTTTGCATTTTGTTCTATGCCTTTGTTACCTAAAATGTTTTCAAACCACAGCTCTTTAAAATCGTATCTGATTCAATGGGGTGAAAATCTTAAGCATCTAGCATATCTTTATTCAGTTGATGCTAACTCAGGCATGTATTCCTTAAATCTTTTGTCTTGTTAGTACTCTAATGAATTTAATCTTCCATGTTTTAGCACTCATTTTTTTTTTTTTTGAGACAGAGTCTCGCTGTGTTGCCCAGGCTAGAGTGAGTGCCATGGCGTCAGCCTAGCTCACAGCAACCTCAAACTCCTGGGCTCAAGCAATCCTTCTGCCTCAGCCTCCCGAGTAGCTGGGACTACAGGCATGCACCACCATGCCTGGCTAATTTTTTCTATATATATTACTTGGCCAATTAATTTCTTTCTATTCATAGTAGAGACAGGGTCTCACTCTTGCTCAGGCTGGTTTTGAACTCCTGACCTTGAGCAATCCGCCCGCCTCGGTCTCCCAGAGAGCTAGGATTACAGGCGTTTCAATGTTATTATTCCCACTTCTATTAATAGTTGATTGCAAAAAATTTTTATTTAGATTCCTTAGAGACAGCTGTGAGAGGGTTGTTACTATTGTTGCTTATTATTTTCATGTTTTGCAGCTGGTATATACATTTTACTAGTCATAGGTTTTTCATTAATGGTTTTACTTTGTTTTTCCATCTGTATAAGTATTTTATAAATAAAAATGTTAGAAACCACTTAAGGCTGACCTCTAACACTACCCCGGGGACTATTGTGGCCCAGTCATAAAAATTACGAAAATTTTTATTGTAACTTATCTCAAACATTATATAACTAGCTGCTGTTATTTTATAAGGGAATGGTGGAACGATCATGGGGTTTATGATCTAGGTTTAAATTATTGGCTTGCTACTGTAAGCTTAACTGGCAGGTTTAAGTAAACATGTAGAGTCACGAAATGACATTGGCCACAGCCTACGCCTCCCAATCAATTATATTTTTCAAGGTGTTTTTAGGGAGATACAAACAAAAGGAAATTTTCTCTTAGTGTATAACCATATTTCTAAATTTATACAATTTACCATTGAATGTTTATATTTAATCATTAAATGATTACATTGATTCATGAGTAATTGATAAACATCTACTCTCTTTTGTGCACAGTTCTAGGTGCTAGAAATACTGAGAAGTAGTAGACAAAATTCCTTACTCTTATGGAGCTTACATTTTATTTGAGGGAGTCGGACAATAAACAAAAGATTTAATAAGATTAAATGAGGCAACATCTGTAAAGTGTTTAGCATAGTGCCTAGCCAAGAAGCTCAAAATCATTTCTCAGCCATTATAAAAAGTTTATAGAAATTGAAATATTTGACCATTCTGTATATGACTATGCCTCAGTCAACTTTCCTAGTTCAGTAATCATTATTGGATTTTTAAAAAAATTTTTAGTAATCACTGTTCTAACACATAAGATTTTTATGGCCAGCACCCATTGCCGCAGCATGCTCTTTAAGGCCTTTCTATAAACTACCCAGTCATAGTCTGCATAGTTCTTTTGTCAATGATGATATCATCAGGGATGTTCCACATTTAAAATATTTAGCTTGCCTCTTATTTAATTTGCTTGTATTTTTACTTTTTTCCAGCCAATTTAAGGTATGGGTTTTTATTATTATTAAGTAATGGGTGTTTCCAGATACAACATGATTGAATTTGTTAATTTTATCAATTTTTATTTGTTTTTTATTTTTGCCTTTTGATGTTAATTTAGCAAAATCTGATTCCTGATGGAATTTCTTTTCATGATTATATGGTATAAAGAAAATTCAATTAATTTTTTCACCAAGCCCAATATAAAGGTTCCTCAAATCCCCTCCAAAAGATACATATTAACTGAATTTTTTCCATGCATTGGGCAGTATATTGTATTGGGTGCCTTAAATGTATTTTTTTAATCCTTAAAGTAATCACTTTATTAAATACATTGTAGCAAAGCTGAGTACATTAAAGAAAGTGCCCAACTATATTTTAATGCACCCCATAACCAGACTGGCATACATGGGAGGGAACAGGTAGGTGGTTCATTCATTTGGAACCCCCAGAATATGAGGTCAACTCAGAGCTAGGATGCATCTTTACTTGGCACTGAAAGCTATTAATTACTCTAACAATCCAAGGTGCCTCTAATCTAGAGCAATTTTATATAGATAATCTTTATTTTTAGGATTACCTGTTAAAGAATTATTTCCTCGTGATCATAGTTTTTCATTCACTTCATACTTCAATTTTAGATTACAAAACTCTTAGAAGAATTGAAAAAAGCCAAGGAAAACCATACTCCAGAGATGAAACATTTCATGGACCTAGAAAAGAAAATTGAACAGATGGAAATGAGACACGAGCAAAGAGAACAGGAGCTTCAACAGGTACAGTATTAAATCACATTTATATATTTATATAATTTAACTTTTAAGTGCCTTAATTTGCTGTAGTTTTGTCATAGCAAATTTCTTAAAGTGTTTCCAGTGTATTTTGATCTTGTTAAATTTATAGCTTTATAAGAGAAAATATTTAAAATATTAATTTTTAAAATATTTTTTAAAAAATTTTTTAAATATTTTTAAATCTCAACTTGAAGATTGGTTACCCTTAAATCTAGAAGAAATTTTTGTCATATTCTTAATTATTGCTGGGTGCCTAAAAAGTTATATATCTTACTCTGGGAACAGAGCTTTGGGAATAATGTTTCATATCTAAGTCACTTCAGTAAGTATTTATAAGAAATTTATATTAAACTGTCATCTAATACATACCTAGCACTAATATTATACTTAATTACAAACAGATAAATTAATAGAAATTAAAAGGAGATGTAAGGACATGATGTGTTTTTAGGCACTTACCTTGGTGTTGAGGCTTGGGCAGCCGTAACAAAATGTCATAGCTTGGGTGGCTAAAACAACAGAAGTTTTCTCATAATTCTGGAGGCTAGAAGTCCAAAATCAAAAGCTCTGGTCAATTTGATTTCTGGTGAGGGCTTTCTTCCTGGCTTGCAGATGGCCACATTCTCTCTAATTCTCATGCAGCCTTTCCTCAGTACATGTGCTCAGAGAAGAGAGAGTGAGGGGAAGAGATCTCTCTGGCATCTCTTCCTATGAGGATACTAATCCTACCAGATCAGGCCCCCACCCTTATGCCTTCATGAGCTCATTCAGAGTTAATTATTTCTTTACTCCACATACAGCCATACGGAGGGTTAGGGCTTCAACATATGAATGGGGGGGAGGGCGGAGGCACAAACACTCAGTCCATAACAAACAGTTGGATTCATATACTCTCTGAAGACAGAAAATACTACATACATGCAGACCTTTATGGTTGACCCGAGTTCCCCAAAGCAGCCCCAGGTTTGCCTCCTCGGTATTGTCCCACTGTAGCTCTTTGAGATTAAATGTTCTTTACCCCCACTACAAACTTTAACAGCACTGTGGAATTTTTGTATCTGCAGATAATACAGCAAACACAACTAGTAGTAGAAACCGAACAAAACAAAGAAATTGAGAAGTGGAAAAGACTCGCACAGTTAAAGAATCGTGAGGTGGACAAGTTTCGCACGGAATTAGACTCAATATTAGATGTTCTGCGAGAGCTGCACCGGCAGGGGGTGGTTGTGCCAGTTGCTTTTGCAGATGAACTGAACGCACCAGAGTACTAGAAACTCGGACTTCATAGGACGTCATCAAAAGGCCTGAAGATGGGATTGTGCCCCTGTGAAAAAGAACAGTTTTTGAAAACCAGGTCTTCTAGTATGTTGCCGGAAGGCAAACACCAACATTTCAAAATAAACCAACATTTCCTTAACCAATGAGGAAAAAAGGCCTCATGGCATATTTTACTGAATATCATCAACCAGTCACATTTTAAATGATTTATGGACAGGTTCCTTTGTGTCAGATGATTATAACTAGTAAGATTTATCATATAAGGTCTCACTTGTATGCTAGAAGTAAAAAGAATATTGCACATACTCTACCACCTTACTTATTGACTAAGTGTGTATTCTTAATTTGCTTTGTGACAAACACAGCTTCTCTTTCTTATGGAAATGGGTAGAGGAATGCGAGCACAGTGCTGTAGACAGTGGCACTGTCGGTGAGTAGGAGAGCCTCCTCAGTAATTTAGGTGAGAATTGTAACTTCCTGTACAAGTAAACAGTGAATTCTCTTGTGTTCGCCCAGTTTTCCACTCCTTCCTCTAGGTGGCTCATTTTTGCACCTGATGTAAGATGAAAAATACATTTTACAAGTAATAGGGGAATTTGATTTATCCAGTTTTAATCTTTTAAACTGCATCTCTTAAATCCCAATCCTACTGTTTTTTGTAACTGTAAAATTATACAGAATATAATAACCTTTTTTCTTGTTTTATTTAAAAAGTAATATTAGGTCCATTAGAAAAAATTACAAATATGCATAAAAGTAGCTGGATTAATTTTCTAGTAGCTACAAAAAAGAAACGAATTTTGACAATTGTTATAATCTAATATACCTAAAATAATAGTATCAATATAAAAATTGAGTTTTTGCATTTTTCATACTAGGTCATCAAACTATTTTACATTTACAGCACATCACAAGTTAGACTAGCCACATTCCAAGTGCTCAATAACCAAATGCCAATAAAGTAAAATTCTAGGATAATCACAAAGTAAAATACTTCATAAAGGACAGGTGAACTAGATCTTGGTGAAATTATGGGCAGCAAGTATGAGATGTAGCAGTTGTTAAAATAAAAAATGCAATTATTGTTTTAATTTCCAGCATTTTTTAATGTACCTTTCCTAAAGATGGTAGTAAAAGCATTATAGTTTGCTATTTTTTTACATGAAAGAAATTCTAAATTATATAATTTATTTTGGTTATTATTTGAGTGTGTTGTGTATTTTTTATATCTGTTCATATGTAGCTACACCCATGAGCCATTCATGCCAGACACAAATATGGCTGGTTCTAAAACACAGGGAAGTACAAACATTAAATAATTACTTACAGAAAAGGTACAGTCCTATTTTGATGAAGATTCTGTATTTCTATTTTGGTATAAAGTGTGCACATGGCAGGTCTTCACTTCTGTTCACAGATTAAAGATCCAAAAGTATCATCAGAGCTATATTTGTTAAAAATAAAAACCTCAGGAACCATACCTCATTCCTAAGTCCACCGTTAGGGGCCAGGATGAGAACAAAGAATATGGTTACCTTTCGGCTATTTTAAATAGGAAGGTTTGTGTAAAGATTTAAGCTCCAGAAATGATGGCTCCTTACCCACTGTGATGGTTAATTTTACGTGTCAATTAAGTACCCAGACAGCTGGGTAAAGCATTATTTCTGGGTATGTCTGTGAGGTTGTTTCCAGAAGAGATTGGCATTTGAATCAGTGAATATGGAAGATGTGCCCTCAGCCAACATGGGTGGGCACCATCTAAATTGTTGAGGGTCTAGATAGAACAAAAAGGCAGAGGAAAGGCAAAATGTGCCCTTTTTTCTGGAGCTAGAATCCCATCTTCTTCTGCCTATGGACATCAGAACTCTAAGTTCTCTGGCCTTAAGATCCCAGAACTTGCACCAGTGGCCCACAAAGTTCTCAGGCCTTTGCACTTGAACTCAGACATACAGCTCCCCTGGTTTTTAGGCCATTGGAATTGGACTGAGCTACACCACTGGCTTCCCTGGTTCTCCAGCTTGCAAACAGCATATCAAGGGACTTGATAACTCCCTCTGCCTTTATAACTCCATGAGCCAATTCTCATAATATATCCCCTCTCATATCTATATACCCTATTTGTTTTGTTTCTCCAGAGAGCCCTAATATACCCACCAAGTTCTTCCCCACCATAAACTCCTAATATACCCATATCCACAGTACTTCCTTTCAGGAGCCTTATCAGGGTAGATGGCTTACTGCTGACACCTGTTGTGCAGACACTGCTGATTTGATCTACTTGTGAGGACAGAGCATTCTATAGCCAGCATCTACTCTTAACCCTAAGAAGTCCAGATTTTAGCACTTGGATCCTATTCCACCTTGAAAAAATCCTAAATATATTACTTGCTATGGTTTGAATGTTTTTCCTCTTCAAAACTTTTGAAATTTAATCCCCAGTGTGTCAATATCGAGAGGTGGGAGCTTGAAGAGGTGATTATGTCATGAGGGCTCAGCCTCGTGAATGATTTAATGGTTCATCATGGGAGTGGGACTGGTGGATTGATAAGAAGGGGAAGAGAGACCAGAGCTAGCAAATTCTGTCAGAAATAATTTATTTTCCTTTATAAGTTACCCAGTTTTGGATATTCAGTTATAAGCAACAAAAAAACAGACATTACTAAATACCAAGTATGTGAGAATAGATATTCTCCATTCCCAACCATATCTACTAAAGGGCTCTAATTAGGTCCAAGGTCTGCAGGCATATTGATCAGAGATAAATCACTCAGAAAAAGATAAACTTTTTGTAGTTATATGGCTATTCAGTAGCCATCCTGCTTTGAAGAAGTCCTTTGCAATGAATGACAGAAAGTTTGAGTTTTCTAATCCGTCCAAGTTAATAATTCTATTTTAGTATTTGGAACCATTAATAGCCTTCCCTTTCAGTTTCTATAGAAGAGTCTTTAAAACACATGATTTTTCCTAGTGCCAGTCCAACTTGATAAGGAATTAGGTCCTATCCCTAATTAACTAACCCATTGCCTCACACTCTAAACCACAGAAGCGCCATTTTTCTTTCGAGATTTTCTGAAAGCTTCAATTACAACCACCTGAATAGTACAAATGGGGGATGGAACACTTCTTTCCCACCTGTATCTACTTTATAGGATGTTGTTAAGTTGTAATTAAGTTTGTTGAGATACAGATTTCCCCTCTGATTAATACTGTAGGAGAAGAAGAGGCATCAAGTTTCATTAGTAGAATAAAATGAGTTGTTAGTGAATTCGGGGAAGAAGGAAATGGAATAGACTTTGTAGAGAAGTAGACAAAAAATGGAAAAGGTAATTGCAGAAGGTATGCATTCTTGGAGCACAAAGTGAAGAGGCTAAGAACATAGCAAGAGTCTGACCAAATGGAATCAGTCTCAGTAAAGCATGCCCTGCACGTGAACCCCTCCTGGCCACCCTACCATGGTTCCCACCTTACGGTATACTTCTATTGCAATCAGAAAACCGTTATGCAGATGCAGAGGACAACAGAGATAGAGCTACACATGATCTATGTAACTCCTTGCAGAAAAGTCTAAAAAGGATGTGGGGGAAGTCATGAGGGAAAGAATTTGAATTATTTACAAAAAGGATAAAATGGAGCCTACTTCTTAGAGGAAACCAGATGAAATGAAGCATCTTGAATTTTTCTCTCTCCAGCTCTGGGTTGTCAGGGCAAATCAATCATACACTTGCAAGTTTATGCCTTCTCCCCTGTATTGCTCATTATCACGAATGGGTTCACGTTCACAGAGCCCTAGTGAGAAGTACTCACTGCCCTGGTTTGGGATCAGACCCTCCCAGCAGTCCAGCCTCTCACACTTAGCAGGGGCTCAGAACATTAAGCCTTTCTTTGTGCCCTGACTTGCTTCTACAAATATTAATACAACCCTCTCCTCCTGCCCATCCCCAGAGATCATATCTACTCTCATCGCACAACCACTTTTACCAGCAGAATAACAACCGTATGACATTGATTGGATCTATAGCTCTAACCTTCTTCTCTCCTGAATGCTAGTCCCTATTTCCAATGTGTGCCAGAATAATCCATTTTTCTCCTAAAATGCAAAATGTTTACAGCCAGTTCCTTATTTTTCTCCTAAAACTAGGTGCCCACTCTCCTGTGACTCAACATCTCTGGTCAGCCAGTTTATTTTTGTTTTTTTGAGACAGAGTCTCGCTCTGTTGCCCGGGCTAGAGTGCTGTGGCGTCAGCCTAGCTCACAGCAACCTCAAACTCCTGGGCTCAAGCGATCCTTCTGCCTCAGCCTCCTGAGTAGCTAGGACTACAGGCATGTGCCACCATGCCCGGGTAATGTTTTCTACATATGTTTAGTTGGCCAATTAATTTCTTTATATTTTTAGTAGACACAGGGGTCTCTTGCTCAGCCTGGTTGACCTTGAGCGATCCTCCCGCCTTGGCCTCCCAGAGTGCTAGGATTACAGGCGTGAGCCACCACGCCCGGCCAAGGTCAGCCAGTTTTAAGCTTCGAAGCATCCTTGACTTAGTTTCCGAAACATGGACTCATCAAACCTGTAGCGATTTCTTCAAAATAATGCACATACTTGACTGTCTCTCCATAGCCATAGCTACCAAAACAACTGAAGCCCTGGCACCGTCTCAGGTCTTGCTTTTTTAGTAAAGGCTTAACCGATTCTTCTACCCCAATACTGCCCTCACTCCAAATGGTTTGCAACAGCACTGCCAGGTGGTTCTTCCCAAACCTCTGCTTGACATGTCCCACCTGCCCACTTCCCTCTGTTGTTTTGAGGTGTGGATGCCAAGATACTTGCCCCAGCCTTCTTCTCCACACTCCAAACCAGACCTCTCGTCTCTTACATGCATCCTCCCTATATTAGTTTTCTGCTGATGCTGTAACAAGTTTCCACACACTTAACGCCTAAAAGCAACACAAATTTACCATCTTAACAGTTCTATAGGTCAGAAGTCCAGCACAATTCCTACTAGGCTAAAATTGAAGTCTCAGCAGGACTGCTCTTTTCTGGAGGCTCCAGGGGAGAAAATTTCCTTGCCTTTTCCAGCTTCTAGGGGACACTCGCATCCTTTGGCTTGTGGTTCCCTTCCGCCATCTTCATACCCAGCAACTTTGCCTCTCTCTGAGCGGTTCTTCTGTAGTCACGTCTCCTCTGATTTTAAACTCAATGTCTCTGATTTCAATGGCCCACCCATGTGAGGCCCACCTGGAGAATTCACCCATGTGATTGGGCCCACCTGGAGAATTCAGAGTCCTTTTTCCATCTCCCCATCTCAAGGTCTTGAGCTTACTCAATCTGCAAAAACGCTGTTGCTGTCTGTGTACAGTAACATCTTCCCAGGTGGCCGTCTGGGGGGTAAGGTAGCATTAATCTGCCTATCACATTCCCCTTCCTTCTCATCAATCTATGAATCTCCTAACCGTGCCATCTCTGCTATCACCTCGCTATGCCCTCCCCTTTCCACTTGACCATATCACTCCTACCACTTTCTTTTTTCACCACACAGGTTTTTATGATCACAATCTTCTCTGGGACGTGTGGCATCTAATGTCTGATCATTGTCTCATTGTATACACACGTGCACACATTCACATGCACACCTCCCTTGTGTGTCCGCCTCTTTATTTCTTAGGATATTCCAGAGGAATCAAGTCCGTGATGGATGCTCTGATGATGATGGCGATGATGATAAGGACACAGGCCTTTCATGGACTCTGAGAAAGAAGGAATCATTGCAAAGCCACCGGAGAAATAGCCTTCAAGGCAAATGACCACTATCGTGTTTAATAGAACCAACTAATAGTTAATCATTATTGAATTTTATATCACTATATTTTATATTTTAATGTGAGTTTTCTTTACTAATCAAAATTGAACTTTAGGACAAAAATCTAAGAGCATTTCTATCTTCTAAGAAACTGTCTACTGGCCGGGCGAGGTGGCTCACACCTGTAATCCTAACACTCTGGGAGGCCGAGGCTAGCAGATTGCTCGAGGTCAGGAGTTCGAAACCAGCCTGAGCAAAAGCGAGACCCCCATATCTACTATAAATAGAAATAAATTAATTGGCCAACAAATATATATATATAAAAAAAATCAGCCAGGCATGGTGGCGCACGCCTGTAGTCCCAGCTACTCGGGAGGCTGAGGCAGGAGTTTGAGCCCAGGAGTTTGAGGTTGCTGTAAACTAGGCTGACGCGATGGTACTCACTCTAGCCTGGGCAACAAAGCAAGATTCTGTCTCAAAAAAAAAAAAAGAAAAAGAAAAATTATATGTAAATAAAAAGAAACTGTCTACTAGCTTTTAAACAAACAGTACTTTGATAAAAATAAGTGCTGCGGTGCAAATAAACAGGATTTGTATAATCTCACCAGCTCTCATAAATGTGGAAAGACTAAGACAAAAAACCATTCATAAGTGTCCTGAGCCTTAAACTGCTCACAGGAGAAACCTGCCCAAGGTGAGTGTCACATGGGCATGATGCCCAAGTGTGATGGGGAAGCTGGTGTCCCTACTGATTTGGACATGCTGCTCATTTGCTAGGCGCTACAGCAATTATCTCATTGTATTTCTTCCCAATAAGTAGGAAAGATTTACACAAGCAGGCAAAATATTTACAAAAAGATTTGTAAATATTTACAAAAGATTTACAAAAAGCAGGCAAAATATATTTCCATACTCCC
Source organism: Microcebus murinus (assembly GCF_040939455.1). Classification (NCBI taxonomy): domain Eukaryota; kingdom Metazoa; phylum Chordata; class Mammalia; order Primates; family Cheirogaleidae; genus Microcebus; species Microcebus murinus. The sequence continues at coordinate 70,282,277 of NC_134108.1, forward strand.
AGTCACTGGGCTGAATTCTCCCCTTAGGAAGGACATGATTACACTCCATACAAAGTTCTTGCTGAGAATAATAGGCTTTTAGAGGGCCAGGGCACAACAGCAGTTGCCTCGAATGGAGGGCTAGGATAGGGCTGCAGAGGACTAGTGGAAAGAAATACAGTAGGTCTGAGTTGGGGTACTGCTGCTCTGGTAGCCAAACATGTCATTGCTATCTTTAAGGACATGACAGTCCCCCAAGAGTTCAGTGATGAGAGAGGATGTGAACAACAAATAGATTTTTAAGACAGCTGCATATAATTATCATCACAAGTCAATTAGATGATTAGAGTATTTTTAGGGGGTTGGGAAAATAAAAATCCCATTGTTCTTTGAAAGTACAGTGGTATCAACAGAAATTAATAAAGACTGAGAGATCTTGAAGATACCAAACAGTAAGATAAACAATTTTGACTCTGTTGGTTTCCTTGACAATTTGCAGGAAATGAGCTTGGTAGATGTCTCCTGCAGGTGTCTTTTAATGCAGGGCTCACTCCTGCAAAGTATAAAACTATTTTTTTTTCAGCAGACAGAGGGAAAGGGACAAGCTTCCTGATCTTGAGAAGTTTACTCTAGGGCAGGAACAATCAGACAAGTATACATAGCTAAATATGAATAAATGCAATGAGAATATTATGAAGTGTGAACAGAGCACTAGGATCTTGATCCCAGAGCACCTGGGATTCTTTTTTTTTTATTTTTTTGGAAAATGTGGCTTTGGGATTTGACTCTTAAAAAATGTGTGGAATTTTGGGAGAACAGGATGTAAGAAAGGGAATTTTAAAACTGATTTTAGCATTCAGATACAAACACAAAGGATGCCAAATAGCCTAAACAGCTATAAATAAAAAGGAGAAGGATAGAGGACCTACAGTATTTGATTTCAAGACTTGGTGTAAAGCTATAGTAATCAAGAAATATGGAATTAGTGAAAAACAGGCAAATAGAACAATGGAACAGAATAGAAAATGTCCAGAAAGAATACAACACATATATGGTAAACTGATTTTCAAAAAAGATGCAAAGGCAATTTTGTAGAGAAAGTAACTTTTCAACAATTAGATATTTACATGCAAAAAAAGATCTTTGATCCATATTTCACACTATATACCAAAAAAAAAAAACCCTCAAAATGAATCATAAATGTTAATGGAAAACCTGAAACTATAAAACTTCTAGAAAAATGCATAGGATTGTACCTTTATGACCTTGGGCTTAGCAAAGTTTTCTTTGAAAAGACACTCAAAGCAAGATCTATTAAAAAAAGAAATTATGGATTGGAATTCATCAAAATGAACAATTTCTGCTCTTCAAGACACTGATAAGCAAATAAAAAGACAAGCCACAAACAGAGAAACTATTTGTAGATCGGGTATCTGATAAAGGACTTATATCCAGAATATAAAGAACCCTCAAAACTCAATAATAAAACAAATATCCTAATAAAACACTGGGCATAAGACTGGAAAAGACCCTTCACCAAAGAAAATAAGCATATGAAAAGATGCTGAATACCTTTACACAGATGCAATCCCCACTTTTCACCTCTGAGAAAAATCAGCTCAAACAAATGATTCTTAAAATAATCGTTATTTCAAAGGTTCTAATACCTACTTCTTGGAAATATCCACTTAGCTGGGCCTAAACATAGGCTCTGCCTATGTTTTTGCTCTGCCAAAACCAGTACCTGTTCCGAAGAAGACTGACACAGGATCCACACCTCTCACCTCTCACAAAAATCAGCTCCAACCAATGATCCTTAAAATAATGGTGAAAAGTCCTACAGTTCTTCATGGTGAAATAATAGTGAAAATGAAGGTGAAATGATTCTTAAAATAATGGTGAAAAGTGGTACAGTTCTTAAAATGATGGTGTAATAATGGTGAAATAATTCTTAAATTCAGTCTTCCTAGAAGACTGAAAAAGGATCAGTACTTTTCACTTTTACACTTCCAGCCTTGGCTTGGGTAAGGCAAAGTCATAACTTGTAACCAAAATGTTTTTACCCCCATAATATCCTGAAATAAAAAACAAAAAAGAAAAAGAAGCATATGAAAAGATGCTGAATACTGTTAGAGAAATGCAATTGAAATCCACAATGAGATACTAATACACATGCATATTAGAATGGATACAATTTAAAAGATTGATATTACAACATGTTAGCAAAGAAACAGAATTCATATACACTGTGAGGAATTTAAAATGGTGCGATTTTGGAAAACAATTTAGCAGTTTCTTAAAAAGGTAAACACCTATCTACCATATGACCCAGATGTTCCTCTTCTATGTACTTAAAAAATAAAAGTGGCCAGGCGCAGTGACTCACGCCTGTAATCCTAGCACTCTGGGAGGCCAAGGCAGGCAGATAGCTAGGTCAGGAGTTCGAAACCAGCCTGAGCAAGAGCGAGACCCCGTCTCTACTATAAATAGAAAGAAATTAATTGGCCAACTAAACATACATAGAAAAAATTAGCCAAGCATGGTGGTGCATGCCTATAGTTCCAGCTACTCAGGAGGCTGAGGCAGTAGGATCGCTTGAGCCCAGGAGTTTGAGGTTGCTGTGAGCTAGGCTGACGCCACGGCACTCTAGCCTGGGCAACAGAGTGAGACTCTGTCTCAAAAAAAAAAAAAAAAAAAAAGACCATAGGATTGATAATGTCAGAACAAGAAACATTAAACAATAGATGCAAACCCAGAAATGATCCAGGTATTAGAGTTAGCACTATCTTTTATAAAGTCTATAAAATAATTACTTTCAGTATGTTGAAGAATATAGATGAAATGATGGACAAAATAAATGAAAAGATAAGATTTTCAACAGAGAAATGTTCCAAATATATTTTTAAGAGGAATCAAATGGATATTCTAGAATCGAAGAAATAAGTATGCTTCCAGTTCCAGAAACATGATGAACTGAGCTAATTTGAATCCCTTTTGGATAAAACTTTTATTAATGATGGATAAAATACAACAACAACAACAAAAATAATATAGAACTAAATATGAAGAAAATAGATGTTCCCAGGTGACAAAAATAAAGAGGAAACTTAAAGCCAGCATGGCAAGCTTGCGATCTGATGCATGTCACAGTGCCCTGGAGGGGTAGGGGTCATAATAATATCAGTTCGGAAAAAGGGATCATCCTAGATGGAGAGACTGTCTTGGTTTACTGAGACCCCTGCGTAAAAGTTACTGGAAGGTCAGGAGGCTGAGGCAGGAGGATCGCTTGAGCCCAGGAGTCTGAGGTTGCTGTGAGTTAGGCTGATGCCACGGCATTCTAGCCCGGGCAACAGAGGGAGACTCTGTCTCAAAAAAAAAAAGTTACTGGAAGGGCTACCTCTGCTGTGATGCAAAGGGGAGGTGGCGCAGGTCACGTAGAGCTTTGAGGTCATGGCTGCTTCACTGAGTGAAACGGGAAGTCATTGCAGAATTTCAAAGAAGAAAGAAATCTGACAAGTCATATTGATTAATAAAAGGATCACTTAGACTTCTCTGTGTTGAGAGTTCTCACAACAGGGTTACAAAAATCAGCACAGGGGCAGCTTAGCGCCTAATAAATGCCACCCATTATTGTTTGTAATGGCTGCTGGCAGTGCCCACTACTAGCCAGTGCCCACTCCCAGCTATGGGCATGCTAGGCAATGCCCCCTGCTCTGAAGAATCTCCCTTGATCACAGTAGAAACCACCTTTACTCTCACTGGCTTGAAGCTACAAAAGGCCACACTCCTGCCCTCAAACGGGGACAGCCTTTGTGGTGCAATTTGTGCCCCAGAACTTCCCATGAGATCAGAATGAGGCTGGCCCCTCGCTGAGATAACATTCTTTTTCTTTAATTTTTAAAAATTTTTAATTATTCTGGGTAGATAATACCTGTATCTATCTATCTATCTATTCATTTATTTAGAGACAGAGTCTCACTCTGTTACCTAGGCTAGAGTGCCGTGGCGTCAGCCTAGCTCACAGCAACCTCAAACTCCTGGGCTCAAGCAATCCTGCTGCCTCAGCCTTCCGAGTAGCTGGGACTACAGGCATGCACCACCATGCCCGGCTAATTTTTTCTATATATATTTTTAGTTGGTCAATTAATTTCTTTCTATTTTTAGTAGAGACGGGGTCTCGCTAAGGCTGGTTTTGAACTCCTGACCTCAAGCAATCCGCCTGCCTCGGCCTCCCAGAGTGCTAGGATTACAGGAGTGAGCCACCATGCCCAGCCTTACCTGTATATATTTATAGGGTACTTATGATGTTTTGATACAGAGATAAATTGTGAATTAATCAAATCAGGGTAATTAGAGTAGCCATCACTTCAGGAATTTATCATTCCTTTATCCCCACCCCACCTCCTGCTACCCTTCCCAGCCTCTGATAACCGTCATTCTACTCTCTGTCTCTATGAGATCAATTGTTTTTAATATTCAGCTCACACATGTGAATGAGAACATGTGAGATTTGTCTTTCTGTGCTTGGTTTATTTCACTGAACATAATGTTCTCCAATTCTATCCATGTTGTTGCAAATAGCAGGATTTCATTCTTTTCTGTGGCTCTATAATATTCCATTATACATAGGTACTGCAATTTCTTTATCTATTCATCCACTGATGGACACTTAGATTGTTTCCAAATCCTGGCTATTGTGAACAGTGCTGCAATAAACATGGGAACACAGAATCATCTTTTCAGTATCTGAATTCCCATCCTTAGATATATACCCAAGCAGTGGGCTTGCTGGGTCCTATGGTAGTTCTATTTTCAGTTTTTCGAGGAACCTCCATACTGTTCTCCATAGTGGTTGCACTAATTTAGATTCCCACCAACAGCGTACAAGGGCTCCCCTTGGAGAAAACACTCTTGCTAGCTTTCCTTGCCCTAGCTGCTTCTGTCAAACCCCTTCTGATGGGCTGGTTCCAGGAAATCACTTCAGCAAGAATCCTCTTGTCTGGCTCTGCTCCTATAGAACCTAAGACACTATTGTTATTACAACTGTCTCTCAGCTTACCTTTCTTTAATGCAATTCATCCTCACACACTTCACTTGAAGCCAAAGGCTGGTGCTTCCAAACTCACAGTAGTAGCTCATAGGCTCTGAGGGTACTGCATGGACATAGTCACGTGTACAAACTCTCCTGCGCTTACACTGGACATTATTCTGCTGTCTGAGAAGGTGTTTTGGGAATGAAGTCTAACACTGTGTTATGTTCATCTTTATTAATTTTACCATGAATGGACACCCAAGGTGATCTGGGTCAGCTCAGATTCTCATGATTCATCCTAAAAGCAAACCACAACCACACGGTTCCTCACATCCTAATCCTTACCCCTGAAGTAACAATGCAAACTAGGTCAACATCTCCTACACATACAAAATCTGTATGCTAGGCAAGGAATGGAGAAAAATGAAGTTTCTCTGTTTACATACAGGAGAAGGAAGCAAAATAGGAGGAAGAAAAAGCTTTGCTCCAGAGAGGCCAGATGGAAAGGATCCTGGAAATGTAAACACATCCCTCCCAAGTGTCTTTGGATTTTATGATCTAGAGATGTCGCCAAGGTCCTGGAACATATTTTCTCTTGAAATGTAAACACGTACCTCCCGAGTTAGGCATATTTCTCTCAGTAGCTTTACAGTTGTAAATTAACTCCCAAGGCTTGCTCTTCACCCAGGATCATAAGTTTTCTGCAAAATTTATTCAAGAGAGTCAATTCTATTAAAAAAACAACAATATTTTCTCTCTACCCCACACGTCTGTCTCAAGAATCAGCAAAGGCTGCCATTTCTCTGCTTCTGATCACAGGCTGCCTGAACTCTCCTCTCTCAAGATATCTAAGAGTCTGGCCTAGACACAAACATTCTCTATTTCTATCATACCCCATTTCTGGGTGGCATAGTGGATTATTTTTCTACCACTAAGAGACAGTATTTTAGTGGGTAAAAAAAGATTTACATACACAGTGTACATTTTGGAAAAATATTCACAGTTTTCAGAAGGAAAGAAATCCATTGAATTTAACCTGAAGTGGTTGTACACTTCCAAAAGGGAAATTCAGGCATTTTTCAAATCACCTTAATTCTTTTTGCAATTTCTTCAAAGTTGTCTCTTTTTAAAAATTCCCAGATGACTTAGACAATATACTCTTTGATCATTTTAGGATTTGGAGACAGTTCTCCAAGGGCCTTTCATGTTTCTGCACGTATTGTGAGCAAAGGCACTGACAGCTTTTGTCTCAACTGTCTATTTAACAATGTTTGGAGAGTGAACAGCTTTGGAAGATGGAGACACTGTCTCCCTCTGAAGCAGAGAGCAGGTTTCCTTGCTATTCGGTATAAAAAAGAGGTTGTTTCCTTCCGGGATAAAGGTCAGGCAGGTTTGCTTGCAGCCCACTGTCAAAACATGGAGTCCCTAAGCTCAGGGCTCCTCAGGAGTGATGCCAACCCACTACATGTCCAGCATCCACCCGAGCCCCTCCACCTCCCCACTGTGAGAATTGGGAGAAAGGGGAACTATATAATAGCATCCTATTGCTGCTGTAACAATACCTAAAAGTGTGAAATTGGGCAATGGGCAGCAGCTGGAAGAATATTGAGGTGCATGATAGAAAATAACCAGGTTGTCTTGAGCAGCCTCTTAGTAGAAGTATGGATGTTAACAACTTAGGACTCAGAAGGAAGTGATGAGCATGATTAAAAAAATATATGTCTTATGGAATACGTAAATCACGACAGACTGTTGGCAAAAATATGGACACTAAAGGTGAGTGTTACGATGGGAAGGAGGAAGATTCTATTGGAAATTGGAGAGAAGAGGATCCTTGTCACATAGAGGCAAAAGACTTAGGTGAATTTTGTTCTGCAGTTACGTAGACAGCAAAATCTGTAAACAACAAATCTGAATATTTACCCTAAGGAGATTTCCAGGCAAAAAATGTTAAAGAAGAAGTCTAGTTTCTTCTTGCCACTTATGGTAAAATGCAAGAGGAAAAGGATAAATTGAGTAAAGAACTGTTTGAGTGAAAAGGAACCAGGACTTGATGATTTGGAAAATTCTCATCGCATGCAGATTGCAAAAGGACACTCAAGTTAAAAGATTCACTGTCCGGAAAGCATGCTCTGGAGAGAAAGCCAAGCGTATGACTGGACAGCTTTGCCAGTGTCTCAAAAGAAACAAAAAGTTAGAATATTCGATCATGCAGGAGTTTCTCTGGGAAGAAACTAGGAGTGTGATTCATGGATCCCTTTATCCATCTGCGTAGAAGCTAGGAATAGAGCTAGGATTATTCAGGAAGGATCTGTAGAGGAGCCTCCTGCCTAATGGGATGAATTCCTATGATATATCCAGAAGACGCACCGGTTCTTAAAAATGTTATACCAGCAGAAACATTGCTGACTTGAACTGAAATGCACAGAGTGAGGACAACATAAAAGAGGGATGTTAGACTCAAAATTCTACATGCAGAAACAGGCTGATAAAACTACTCAGCTACAAACACGTTCTACTCTTTGAGAAACAGGAGGGATGATTCCAAGGGCAGAGCTTCAGGCCCCAAGGAAGGAGCTGTTACCGGCTGTTGAAATCCTCGGTTCTTGTCGTCTCAAGACTGAAGAACGAAAGGAAGAGACAGTTTTGAAGCAGCAAGCAGCAAACTTTATTATTAATAAAGCAAAAGGTCACTCTTACAGGGATTAGCGGTTGCTGTAGTGTAGTGGCTATCACGTTTGCCTCACTCTTAAAGGGGTTAAGGGCGGGCACACGTCCTAGTGGACGGTGGCACTGTGGTCTCTCTGGGTTTCTCTTTGTTTTTCCCTATCTGGCTTCTCCCCCTTCCTGACGTTGTCTCCTCTCCTCTTTTTTTTTTTTTTTTTTTTTTTTTAACCAAGGGGAATGTTGTCATTTTCCAGCCATTGAAGGTTGCAGGGAACAGTTTTTCACCTTACATGGTTAGGCTGGGATGTGTTGTGGGGTCCAAAGCCCATGGGGGGAGGGCATGCTGTAATGTGCAATGTGCCCTGTGTCCTTCCTGCTATGTTTCTTGTGACAGTTGTAACTGCCCTTTATCTTGCTACTGTTGCAGTGCGTTCTCTTACTCAGCACCCATTAGTTTACTTTGCTTCTTGCTTCCTTTCCTATTTTCTCTGCTCAGGTTTCCCTTTTCCTACGCTAACATTCTGTGACACTGATAGCGACCCATATCTTGCAGTGTGTTCCCTTACCCAGAATCCCTTCTGCTCCCGGGGCCACTCTGTACTTCCTCTACCGTGTCTCACTTCCTGCCTGTGCTAGCAGAGCCATGAGTCGCAGAAGAGTATTTGCAGGCCTTGCAACCTAATAGTTTTCCCAGCTGAGTTTTGAAATTTCCTGGGACTGCTGACTCTTTTTGTCTTTCATTTTCTCCTGTTTGAGTGGGAATACTATTGACCCTCAAACAGTATGGGTTTGAACTAGGCAGGTCCACTTATAAACAGATTTTTTTTTTCAAAGAAACATGGATCTAAAATACAGTATTCCTGGGACGCAAAACCTATATATATGAAGGGCCAACTTTTCATGCATGCAGGTTCCACATGACCAACTTCGGGACTTGAGGGTGCAAGGATTTTGGTATATTTGGGTGGTGGTCCCGGAACCAACGCCCCACATATACCAAGGGACAACTGTATTTATAAGTAGTAGCTTATGCTTGTATTCTGTAGCCAGTGGCACAGCAGTGTGACCACAGAAACACCAACCCAGAGATACACAGAAGGCACCTCCCCTCACTCAGCTGACAACCTTCCTAACGTATCTTGGGGGTGGGAGTGCCATGCAATCTACATGGATGCGGACTCATTCTCAGGTAGGGCAGGGCTGTCCCCAGGTTTGAGCACGGGAGGTTGCAGGTCCTCCGAAGAGCTGTTTCAGCATGACTCAGCAGAAATGCTGGCCACTGTGACTATGTAAGGTGAGTTTCCTGACATCCTGGTAGATACCCCATTCCCCCTGACTAAAGCTTGGTTCAGTTAAGGGTGAAGAGGAAGGTGCAGAGATCGGAAAGAGCCTACAACAAGAGCTAGGAGGCAGTGCCCTCGTTTATGCTGCTTTATGTATGTCTCAGCCTCATTTGGATGCAAAGTCATAAATTTACAAAATGTTAGAGCTGGATGCATCACTCCAGACACATCACTTTACAGTTAAAAAGGTGGCAGCCAGGGAGGGAGAGCAACTTGCACAAGGCAGAGCACGCAGGCAGCAGGGCCAGATCAGGGCGCAGGAGGCCGACCCTCACTCAAGAATGCCGACATTGACTATTTGGCCAAGTTTTTCAACGAGGAAGATGAGACAGTATAAATATGAATCCCCTCAAAGCCTCAAATGTGTTAAAAAGCAACAAAAAAACACTTGGCTTAATCAGCTCTCTTCTAAGGGGGCTGTCTTCTCTGTCTCCCTGTCTCTATGTTCTCTCTGTCTCTACCTCTCTCTGTGTCTCTCTGTCTCTCATTCCCTCCCCCACCCCCACAATTTTGGTGGATGGGAATTTCATGCTGTACCCAAACAGAATCCACATCTTTAGGTAGACACTTTTCAGAGCATGTTTCTCAATCTAGGTCTTTGTGTGACGTCTGGGAAAGTGGCTTATTTTCGAGAACAATAGGTGGTTCCGAAATCAGAAGATCGTCCTCCCCAAAGGAGGAGTTTTGGTCCGTATTCACAAAGTTGGGGATGTCAAACTTCATGAGCCTGTTCAGCTCCTCCTCCGGCTGCCCGCTGGTTCCCATGGCTTCCTGGAGTTGGACGTCACTGCCGAGGCCTGTGGTCTGGTGAGAAGCTCTGGCCCTGTCCAAGTGTTCCACTTCATTGATGTAGCAGTGAAAGAGAGACCTGGACTCCTCGTTGCCCTGGCGAGAAAACACCTTATCTGGTTCCAGAGGTCTTCCAAAGTCTGACACAAAGCTGTTCATTCTGAATCTCTTCTCTGAAGACTCTGCATTGCTATAAACAAAAGGAAAACAAAAGATTGCTTATGCGTCAGCTCATTCACCTGCAGAATCATGGTTTTCTGCATGTAAGGCAGGCCAGCACATTTCCATGAAGCACTTACTCAGTGTAAGTCTTTTTGAAGCATGCAGACATGAGAAAGGAGAGCCATCCCATTTCTGAACACGTGCAAATAAACCCAAGGCAAAAGCTTAAAGATGAGGGCTCTGGATCATTCCCCAAAACAGACATCCTGCTGAGGAATTCCCCCGTAATCTGAAGATACATCAGTGTTTATCAGTAGGATTCTTGGATCATGGGCATCAGCATTACTTGAAGTGCCTCCTAAAATGCAGATTCCTGGGGAGCAGACCCTCAGCATCTCTGAAGGCAGGAAAGCTTGGTAATCTATATTGTCACAGAATCTCCAAGTACCATTACTCATACTAAAGTCTAGGACCACTGGCCTATATCCTGCCAGCCTGAAAACAACAACACGATCTCACAGGGGTACATTAAATATGTACCAAAACATTATAATATCCATTTATCTCACTTGATTCTCAAAACTAAACAGTCCAATCACTTAGGGCAAGAATTGCTGTGCCCGTTTTACAAACGTATAAACAAAAGTAAGGAGCAGCCAAAACTTCCCACTTGAGATGCACAACCAGTTTGTGATAGGAGTGGGCATATAACCTAGGTTCCTAAATCCCTGTTTCATTTAGTGTGTAACAAATTCGCGGTTCAGTGGTAATAATGAGTGAATAATGAATAAAATAACTCGCAATTAGTCTTACAAGTACATAAAGGAAAGAGCACGGGGAAGTTGAAAAACCTTATACTTCATCTACTTTCACCACCAACCTTTCTAGACTGATGTAAGGGTTGCTTTTCCGCCTGCCTGGGGCACCAGCTGAGCGTGACAGCAGACCCAGAAACACAGCTGTGTGCAGTGGCTCTTCCGCTGCACAGCTGCATTTCCTCAGAATGAAGAATTGGATCCACTGACAACTCTTGCTAGGGAACTAAGGCACCGGAGACCACGAAAGTTCTGCCCCTCTCCAGGGCAGAGCCAGGGTAGTAGACATTGAAGCCCCTCTGAGATGCCTTCCCTGCCCCTCTCCCCTGAGGCTAAACTGGGGCTCCCATGGCCACCCCTCTTCCTACCACCTTTGTCCCAGTGATCTCTTGGTGTGACAACAGTATGATATGTCTGTTTCTCCTTCCTGGAGAGCAGTGAAAAGCTTATCTTTGTGTTCTTAGTGTCCAGAAAATGCTCATTACGTTGTCCTTTCATTTCTCCTTTCTTTCCTTGACTAATAAAACTAGAGGATCTATATGTTGTGAAAGTTGTGAGAATGAAAATGGAGTCACTTGTGTTAAAAAAAAAAAAAAAAAAAATCCCTGACAAATAGAGCCAGAGAAGGCCACGAAGACAGGGTTCTCATGCACCAATGCCTGATACCAACAACTGTCACAAAAGACTACAAAAACCACAACCTCGTGCTCTAGCCTGGGTGACAGAGCAAGATCCCATCTCTAAGAAAAAGAAAAAGAAAAAAAAAGAATTGCCTAACCTAAAGTCATGAAGATATTCTCGCCTATGCTTTCTTCTAGAACTATGCTGTCCAATGCAATATATTACACATATGTGTCTATTTAAATTTAAATTAAGTAAAATTCAAAATTTTCTCATATTACCCACATTGCAAGTGCTCAATAGCCACATATAGCTAGTGACTACCTAACTGGATGGCACAGAAACACTGCCATTATCACAGAAAGTTCTTTTGGCCAGTGTTGTTCCAGGAGCTTTTTATTTTAAGGATATGATCCACACTGAGATAGGGGGTCCAGGTTCATTTTTTCCCTAATGTTTATGCTGTTATTGCAGCATTGCTGTTAAAAATGACTTTCCTTCTGGTTGACATTATACAAAAATTATTGTATTACTACATACCAGTAATGAAAAATAATAAAATGAAAAAGTAACTCCAAAACAACATTAAAAATAGAATACTTAAGAATAAAGTTAACAAAGCATGTTCAAGACTTGTACTGCGAAATTTTCAAAAAATTACAAAGGGAAATTAAAGAAGACCTAAGTACATGGAGAGACAGAGCACGCTTGTGGATTGGAAGGTTTCAGGTAGAAAGTCATACAGTTATAGACATAAGCTGCTGTACTTTCCTTCTTTCAAGAGCCAAAAGCCCTTAGGTTTTTGTCTGCTTATGTTCATTCTCTAATGTCTTCCCACAGTTGTTTCTTATATTTTGTCCGGATTTTATAGTCATTACCTGAAAGGTTATCTGCAACAAGCTACACCGCCATGACTGGAACTGAAACCCACTTGCCTAATTCTTCTTGGCTTTTTATGAATCATCTATGGTGCCACGTCCTGCAAGAAGCTCTCCTGTGTCATCTTAACTTTTTAAAAACCATAACTATCTATTTTGATAGAGCCCTGAACACCAAAACCTTTTTTTCCCCATTTATCTGTTATGATAATTTGTACTCTTCATTTTCAGCTTGTTACAAGAAATGCAATTTGGACTTAACCTACTGACTGTAATATCACTGAACTCCACCAGCCAGAGTACAAAGACTGTTCAGAATGTTCTGCTCTGATTCTCAGCCTTTTCTTCATCTCACCACAGGTCACATCATGTCTTCTCTGTACCTGTGAAATTCTCTGTACCTGAGCAGAGCACATCTAAAACAAGCACCCAGCCAGGCTGCTGACACCCACACGGTAATTGGCATTTACTTCTCATGACACCTCCCTGCTCAAAAACTTTCATCAACTCCCCTAAATCTGCCTGATATCCCCAACCCCTGTCTTGCATCACCTGGCCTTTCCAGTGTTCCTCTCCCCCCAGTCCCTTGGCCAACCAGATAGTCCAGCCACAGGGTACCCGGCTGGCCTCAGTGCACTCAGGACTGTCTCTCTCTGTGCCTTTGCTCATGCTGTTCCTTCTACCTAAGAGGCCCTTCCACCCCCATCTTTCTGTGAAAATCAAATACCTTCAATGTCCAACTCCAATGTCACTGCCTCCATGTAGACTCTGATTTCTTGACAAGAAGAATCTTTCCTTCATCTGTGCCCATGCCTGCTCCTACAGGATGCACCCTTTTATGCCTTGTGTCAGAGCTATTTGTGTGTGGTCTTTTCTCTCCTATATACTGATGTGCTGCATTTTGCTCGCCTCTGCATCCCTCAAAGGGCTTGCAGTAATTAGAGCTCAATGAGCACTTTATGAAACAATGTGTACTGAATGGCTGTATCTGTGGGCTTGTCCAGGGCTCTGATTCTTAGGAGAGGGACAGTCACCCCAGTGTTTGGTGAAGTACTCCTTCCTCTGTGACCTGAAAGACCAATCAAGTCAGGAGGAAAGACTCTTCTCATCTCCGCTTTCAGAGAGACAACACGGGCAATGCTCTGTGGCATTCTGCTAGGGATTTTCCAGATTTATGATGAGTTTCTACAAATGCTGTGCCAAGAGTAGCAGCAAGCTGGCAACTGTCCTCAAGTTCGTTCCACTCATGAAAAGTGGTGGGCACACCAGCGTGTGGGCGCCTGGTATTTCCAGTAGTCACTTCCAGTGGGCTTTTAAAGATATGTAAGCTAAACAAAGACCCACTAAGAGGGAAAGCTTCTATGATTAATAACCAGTGAGATAATAATAATCACCACCAACATTTATAAAACCATAGCCTGTGCTGAGAGCTTTACATCAGATAACAAGCCCTAATAGAGACGCTGGCCAAACTGCATGGCAGTAGACCTCTCAGAATGACAGGACTCTCTCAGGAACCACTAACCACATCTGCACTTTGCCAGCTAGTTCCTGTGACTATGATCATCATGAAAGATTTTGAACACTGACATTTTCTCACTATTAGCTTTTAGTTCCATGTACCCATCCTTTAATGAGTGCCATACTCGGTAAATTACTATTCAAGGTAAAGTGTTATTCCCATTTTTACAAGGTCATGAGCAATCCTACAGTGGCCCCTAAATGAAGAACATTCCCACCTGGACAAGGTGCACTTAGCAAAGGCTACAGAGGGCGGGGTATGTGAGGTACACAATGTCTGGGGTTTGATCATTTTTTTTCAGAAGTCCAAAATATTCAACATAAAAATGGGATCCAAGCCTTTCCCATTACTCTCCACCAGACAGATTTATGATAATGGGGCTATAATGCTTTAACAAGGCAGCATACAGAGTAAATGGCTCCTTAGCTGAGAAAGTAGGAGGAAATGGTTCTTTTATCTTCATTGTCCATAAAGAATCCAGATAAGAGCTTTTTCCTCTCACACAACAGCAAATAGTCCATGGAAAAAATAATCCCTATCAAAGCTGCTTCTTAGGCCTAAAAGCTTTTAAGAGAGGTGATGTCAGCTTTATAAAGGTCTTTCTCCCTCTGCAGTACACTACACCTCCCCAGCACTCACCAATGTCACGCTCTCCAGTGTGGAAGGCGACCCTCCCAGGGACAGCCAAGCGGGCGTGGCTGGTCCCGACCAATGAGCTGTGGGGGGAAGGGCTGAGCACCACTTCCGGACTGAAGAAGAGAAGGGCTGGCTGAGGCCTACAGGCGTGCTCTTCCCTGTCTCAGCAGCCCAGGAGGCTGAGTGGTATAGACGGTGCCACTTGAATTGGAGACGCTTCTGTCTGCCCCTTGCCAACCCCAGCAGACAGACGCGTAGTTTGAGCAAGAAATAAACCGTCCTTGTGTTACACTGAGCGAGCTTTGGGGAGTTATCTGTCACTGTCTCATAGCCTAACCCAGCCTGACTGCTACCCCTTCCCTCCCTTAACAGAGTAGTGATTCCAGAATGGAAGTTCTCCTCCTACCACGACCCCAAGTTGAAAACTTCAAAGGGAAAAAAAAAAATGCCTATTTCACTGTGGTGTCATTGGCTCCATGCAGTTGAATAGACCTCAATTTCTACCAACAATACTATTAAAGGAAAGTCCAGCCACGGATGGCAAATATATGTTCTTTCTCAGGTAAACTGTAATTTCTAGCAGAGGCCTGGAGCTCTGTTTTGAAAATGATTCTGACACAAGGTCTTGGCAATGCAGGGAAGAGGACACATCGATTGGTGACATCCCTTGTGTGTATGGGCGCAGTGAGTAGGGGCACGGGCGGTGGCACCTGCCAGCTTGTTTCCTACTACTGTTAAAGGAATGTTCATTCTCTTTCTGTGTGTCAGCACTCAGCCCTGCCCTGAGATGCCTCCATGGAGAAAAAAATTAAATTAAGTGGTAGATCTAGCACTAGTCCATTCTGAGCTTTTGGACTGGATCAGACATCTTAATCTTAACCAGATTGTTAGAGTTGTACGTTCCAAAAGGATGCTACCTGATACCTTACAAGAGCAAGTAATGTTTCTTTGTGACAAACCACCCAGAGAACCTGACATGTAAAGCTGTCAGAATTCAGACATGTTCGCCCTGACCCACCGCCAGGATTCTCTACTTAGCTGTCTTTTAGACTCATCTTACTGTTCCCTGCAAGACATAGCCAAACTGAGGCTGGAGCAGAATGAGGCAACGTTTTGTCCAGTGTGGATACAAGGCAATTCGTGGGAGGATGCGTTCCTTTTTCTTCTCCTGCTCTCTCTACCCAAACCCTTCAGCTTGCACCAGGGACTGGCCTTTACCGGGGGACACCATGAGCCCAGCTTTGCAAACAGCTCTACAGCCTGGGCTCACTCTCCTCATTTCATCTTTATAATAATCTTAGGAGGCACATACTATTTCATTTTTATACATAAGGAGTCCGAAGCACAGAGAGGTTAAGAATTCAGCCCACAAGAAACATATGAAAAAATGCTCAACATCTCTAACCATCAGGGAATTGCAAATCAAAACCACAATGAGATATCACTTATCTCCAGTGAGAATGGACTTTATTAACAAGTCCCGAAATGATAAATGTTGGCGTGGATATGGAAAGATAGGAACACTCCTACATTGCTGGTGGGACTGCAAAGTAATTCAACCTCTGTGGAAAGCAATATGGAGATACCTTAAAGCAATACAAGTGGATCTACCATTTGATCCAGCAATCCCATTACTAGGCATCTACCCAAAAGAACAAAAGACACTCTATTAAAAAGACACCTGCACTCGAATTTTTATAGCAGCACAATTTACAATTGCAAAAATGTGGAAACAACCCAAGTGCCCATCAATTCATGAGTGGATTAATAAAATGTGGTATATGTATACCATGGAGTACTATTTGGCTATAAGAAACAATGGTTATATAGCACCTCTTATATTTTCCTGGACAGAGCTGGAACCCATTCTACTAACTGACATATCCCAAGAATGGAAAAACAAGCACCACATGTACTCACCAGAAAATTGGTTTCACTGATCAACACTTAAGTGGACATATAGGAATAACATTTTTTTTTTTTTTTGAGACTCACTTTGTTGCCCTGGCTAGAGTGAGTGCCATGGCATCAGCGTAGCTCACAGCAACCTCAAACTCCTGGGCTCAAGTGATCCTCCTGCCTCAGCCTCCTGAGTTGCTGGGACTACAGGCATGCACCACCATGCCCAGCTAATTTTTTCTATGTATATTAGTTGGCCAATTAATTTCTTTTTTATTTATAGTAGAGACAAGGTCTCGCTCTTGCTCAGGCTGGTTTCGAACTCCTGACCTTGAGCAATCCGCCTGCCTCGGCCTCCCAGAGTGCTAGGATTACAGGCGTGAGCCACCGCACCCGGCAGGAATAACATTTATCGGGTGTCGGGCAGGTGGGGGTGGCGAGGAGGGGATGGGTATATACATACACAATGAGTGCAATGCGCACCATCTGAGGGATGGACACACTTGAAGCTCTGATTTGAGGGGGGGCAAGGGCAATATACATAACCTTAACATTTATACCCCTATAATATGCTGAAATAAATAAATAAATAAAAAAGAATTCAGCCCAAAGTCTTGATAAGTAAACCTGGAAATGTTTGACTCCAGAGTCCATGGTTGGCCCAGCATGTGACAAAAGAAAATAAATATGACTACTTACTAACATCTTTGGTTTAACAGAAGGAAGAGATTAAAAATTGCCAATCTGAAATAGTTTAGCATAGTGGTGGTTAACGATGAGAATTTCAGCGCCAAAGAGGCTTTAGTTTGAGGCCCAGCTCTATAGTTTTTTCAACCCATGGGACTGCAGACAAGTGACTCAGTCTCACTTTTCTCATCTGTAAAGTGGGAACACTTATGGAACTTACTTCATCCTCCTGTGAGAACATCGTGAGAATATACCTACAAAGTGACACTGGCACAGTTGTAAACACTCACAAAACGGCTGTTCTTCTTCTCAGTCATGAAGAATAATTCTCTCCCCCGACTCCTGTGTATCACAAACTTAAAATTGGTTGTTTTCTATTAAATTTAGCTATATGGAAAAAAACAATGTGCACTTTAGGAGAAAATTCCTGCCAAATAAATGTCCAGCTTGCTAAGATCTAAACCTCTTTTCAATGGATTTATTTGAAGGTTTTTCCATGTCTGATTCTTTCAGTTTTCTATGATATACTGCAACCAAATACCATGTTTTACACTGCCTAAGACTGGGCATTTAAAATGTGGGACTGAAGGCTGATCCATTATTTTATTAAAAGGAAAAAATTCAGAGTTTCTCCTTAATCTTGATAGAAGCATACAGGGTGACAGTGGCCCCTGTTCTGTGATTGAGCATTGTTCGGAACTGCCATCAAGAAGAAAGATCCTCTAGCGACAGGAGTGAGCTGACAACTAGAAGGCTATAAACGCAAGCCATGGCTACCCAGGGTCACCATGACACCTCGTACAGGTGGAGTAGTCAGGGTTCTCCAGAGAAAAACAACCAACGTGTACGTGCGTGCGTGTGTGTGTGTGTGTGTGTGTGTGTGTGTGAAGAGAGAGATTTATTTTAAGGAACTGGCTTACTCAATTTTGGAGGCTGGCAGGTCCAAAATCTATAGAGCAGGCCAGCAAGCTAGAGATGCAGGAAAGAGTGCAGTTTCAGGGCAAAGGCAGCTGCTGGCAGAATTCCTTTTTGCTTGGGGAGGTCAGTCTTTGGTCTCTGAAAGCCTTCCACTGAATTAGATGAGGCCCACTTACACTGTGGAGGGTCATCTGCTTAACTCAAAGTATAGTTGTAAAATATTGGGCTACTAGGCTAACGGCCGCTTTTTAGTTCTGTTTACTGCTTGTTTGCTAACCGCAGGGCATTATGGGTGCATTATAGGATGCAGAAAAAAAAAAAAAAAACGCTGAAACTGGAGCCTCTCGGCCAGGACCCAGAATAGGTTAGAGCCTATCAGGGGCAGGATAAAGTAAGAGGCTAGGCAGATGCGTGATCAGCGGGAACCCACCAATCGCTGTCGATGGCAGATGCATGATCATCGCGTAAACAGCTTAGGTATAAAGTCTTGGGGGGGGGTCCCTGCCCGAAGAAGAGGCCACTGTGCTGGCACTCTTGGGCTTGGACCCTAGCTCAAGCTAGACAATAAAACTCCTTTTTGATAATTACAGCCTCGGTGACTCTGTCTCTCTGTCCAGCGGCCCTGCAAATTCTGGTTCTAACATAGTGATTTAAATGTTAACCTTATCTAAAAAATACCTTCATAGAAACATCTAGAATGATGTTTGACCCCATACATGGGTACCATGGCCTAGTTTGATAGATAGATGCACAAAATTAGCCATCACAGGAAGTCACATTCTATTTTGTGCTCGAGTGTTCCCATCCGTAACATCACCTGCCTTCTCATACATCCATCTCAAAACCCTGCAAAACCCATCTGTCCCTCTGAGGAAAAGGAAAATAACACAGTATTATTATTCCCTGACCACTCTGAAATGTGCCCTAATCTGGGTTTATTCTCAGCTCTTCTTACTACTCTTGCAATCCACACCATATTTCCAAATGCCCTGGACCAACATAATAGAAGCAGAGACATGTGCATGTTTATGAGGACAGGAAGAGAGAAAAGGGAAAGTTCATGTCTTTTTAGTGGCTGTTAAAGAGACTCTCAGCTGTGTGTCTCCATGTGCTTCAATAAAACGATACTTTCCTTTCATTTAAAATGTTTGTGTTTAAGACTTTTTTCCAGCCCCCGATGTCTGGAAATAGCTGCGTGAAGAACAGGACTGTCCCCTCTGCCCAGGCATTTGTTACAGTTCAAGCGCAGGCTGCAGAATGAACAGCAGACACTGGAGACTGTGTGAGGAGACGATCAGGGAGTGCTGGGCCAGGCTGCCAGGGTAAGCGAGATACGGAGTGTAAAACTGCTAGGGTCTCTTCCGTTTGCTCTCCTGGCTCTGCCCCCTCCCCATCCTGCTCTGTGCTCTGGGAAACTGGCCTTGGATGGGGCCTCTGGCTGCAGGTTGGGTTCAAGTTCAGCCGTGGGGAGCAAAGGGGAGAGATGGAAAGGAGGGGAAGAGTGAGGTTCTTTATTTTGAGGGTTCTTCCCTAAGAAGACACACTGGACTGGTTGTGTCCCTCCACCCAAGCTCACGGCCCCTCTCAGCTGACTCCTGGGTTCCAGTGACCGCCCCTCCTTGAGATCTAGGGTGGTAACTGCACCTCAGTGTTGCTAGCCCTGGGGTCCTGCACTCTTCCCTGCCCATGACTTGTAAATAGCCCCTTGACCAAACGCTCTTTCAATTAGCAGTATGAATGTGGTTTTTGTTGCCTGCTGGGGCCAAGTAACAAGGTATTCAGCATACTCAATTTTCCCTTTTGTTGAAGAGTTGGTATAATATAAATATAAATATAAATATATATATATATATCTCCTCTAAGACATTTCTGAATTTTTTTACAAACCATAACTGAA